>NW_026855171.1:0-40004 GCF_026571515.1 Ruditapes philippinarum | reverse complement strand
AAAATATGACGTTGTTTTACAAAATGGACAGTTACATTTGAACCCAAAAGGTAAAAATGGATATTATTGTCAAGTCCAATTAGCCATGTTTTGCACAAAAGCAAGACTTTGCAAGTTTATTGTATGGACAGCAGAGGAACAGGTTGTACTTGATGTACTTTACAATGAGGATTTTATTGAGGAAATTTTACCAAGAGTCAGAAACTTTTATTTTAAACATATTCTAGTCAGACTAACTGACGAGCATTTATCAGGCCGCTTGAAATTGTCGCGTGAATACAAAAGGTTTTGCAACTGATATGTAAATATCAAGTTGAGAAGTTGTGACTGTTGTTAAGCACTTGTGGAGATTATTTTTGGACAGTGTTTAACAAACTCTTTGATAGGTTTTGCAAGTTATATGTAAATATGTAAAAATTATGTTGAGAAGTTGTTAAGAACTTGTGGAGATTTTTTCGAAAAAATAATAACATCTCTTAGGAAATTCAATGAATAGGAACAATTAATACATATAAATTTATTCGAAATAATATTCAACTTGAATTTATGCACAATGTCATTGATGATTATACATTCAGTCAGTTGATAATGGTTATAGGCATATCCAGTCACAAAAGTGAATTGTTTAACAGACAAGTTTAGTATAATAATTATCAATTGTCTATGCATGCTATTTCACTGATTGGTTGATATGTTATTTAACTTATTATGCCCCAATTTCGAAGAAAAGGGGGTATATTGCTTTGCACTTGTCGGTCCGTCGGTCCGTCGGTCCGTAGACCAAATGGTTTCCGAGTGATAACTAAAGAACCCTTAGGCCTAGGAACTTCAAACTTGGTATGGTGATTGGTCATGACCAGTAAATGACCCCTATTGATTTTGGGGTCAAGGGGTCAAAGGTCAAGGTCACATTGACCTTGAAAGCAAAAACGGTTTCCGATCAATAACTAAAGAACCTTAAGGCCTAGGAACTTCAAACTTGGTATGGTGATTGGTCATGACCAGTAGATGACCCCTATTGATTTTGGGGTCAAGGGATCAAAGGTCAAGGTCACATTGACCTTGAAAGCAAAAACGGTTTCCGATCAATAACTAAAGAACCTTAAGGCCTAGGAACTTCAAACTTGGTATGGTGATTGGTCATGATCAGTAGATGACCCCTATTGATTTTGGGGTCAAGGGGTCAAAGGTCAAGGTCACATTGACCTTGTAAGCAAAAACGGTTTCCGATCAATAACTAAAGAACCTTAAGGCCTAGGAACTTCAAACTTGGTATGGTGATTGGTCATGATCAGTAGATGACCCCTATTGATTTTGGGGTCAAGGGGTCAAAGGTCAAGGTCACATTGACCTTGAAAGCAAAAACGGTTTCCGATCAATAACTAAAGAACCTTAAGGCCTAGGAACTTCAAACTTGGTATGGTGATTGGTCATGACCAGTAGATGACCCCTATTGATTTTGGGGTCAAGGAGTCAAAGTTCAAGGTCACATTGACCTTGAAAGCAAAAAACGGTTTCCGATCAATAACTAAAGAACCTTAAGGCGTAGGAACTTCAAACTTGGTATGGTGATTGGTCATGATCAGTAGATGACCCCTATTGATTTTGGGGTCAAGGGGTCAAAGGTCAAGGTCACATTGACCTTTTAAGCAAAAACGGTTTCCGATCAATAACTAAAGAACCTTAAGGCCTAGGAACTTCAAACTTGGTATGGTGATTGGTCATGATCAGTAGATGACCCCTATTGATTTTGGGGTCAAGGGGTCAAAGGTCAAGGTCACATTGACCTTGTAGGTAAAAACGGTTTCCAATCAATAACTAAAGAACCTTAAGGCCTAGGAACTTCAAACTTGGTATGGTGATTGGTTATGACCAATCAGATGACCCCTATTGATTTTGGGGTTAAGGGGTCAAAGGTCAAGGTCACATTGACCTTGTAGGTAAAAACGGTTTCCGATCAATAATGAAAGAACCCTTAGGCCTAGGGACTTCAAACTTGAGATGGTGATTGGTCATGATCAGTAGATGACCCCTATTGATTTTGGGGTCAAGGGGTCAAAGGTCAAGGTCACATTGACCTCTTAGGTAAAAACGGTTTCCGATCAATAACTAAAGAACCCTTAGGCCTAGGAACTTCAAACTTGGTATGGTGATTGGTCATGACCAGCAGATGACCCCTATTGATTTTGGGGTTAAGGGGTTAAAGGGCAAGGTCACATTGACCTTGTAGGTAAAAATGCTTTCCGATCAATAACTTAAGAACCCTTATGCCTAGGAACTTCAAACTTGGTATGGTGATTGGTCATGACCAGCAGATGACCTATTGATTTTGGGGTCAAGGGGTCAAAGGTCAAGGTCACATTGACCTTGTAGGTAAAAACGGTTTCCGATCAATTTACTAAAAACGCTTAGGCCTAGGAACTTCAACCTTTGTGTGATGATTGGTCATGACCAGCAGATGACCCCTATTGAGTTTTAGGTGAAGGGGTCAAAGGTCAAGGTCACATTGACCTTGTAAGTAAAAACGGTTTCTGATCAATAACTCAAGAACACTTAGGCCTAGGAACTTCAAACTTGGTATGGTGATTTGTCATGACCAGCAGATGACCCCTATTGATTTTTGGGATTAAGCCCAAAGGTCAAGGTCACAATGACCTTGTAAGTAAAAACGGTTTCTGATCAATAACTAAAGAACGCTTCGGCCTAGGAACTTCAAACTTGGCATGGTGATTGGTCATGACCAGCAGATGACCCCTATTGATTTTTGGGTCAAAGGTCAAGGTCACATTGACCTTGTATGTTAAAACGGTTTCCGATCAATAATAAGAGAACCCTTAGGCCTAGGAACTTCAACCTAGGCATGGTGATTGGTCATGACCAGCAGATGACCCCTATTGATTTTGGGGTCAAGGGGTCAAAGGTCAAGGTCACATTGACCTTGTAGGTAAAAACGGTTTCTGATCAATTTACTAAAAACGCCTAGGCCTAGGAACTTCAAACTTTGTATGATGATTGGTCGTGACCAGCAGATGACCCCTATTGAGTTTTGGGTCAAGGGGTCAAAGTCATGACCAGTAGATACTTTATAACCCTTATTAATTGTTTGATCACTGGGTCAGAAGTCATGCATAATAACCTTATCATATGACTAATTGGCTGCTGATAGGGGGCATACATGTTTTACAAACATATCTTGTTAAATTTTGATTTTAATCGTTTTCTTCTTCTCCTTCCTTTATGAGAGAGTCCCTCATGTTACACAAGGCCGCAATTACCTTTAGAGTTTTATTTGCTTTTTTTAATGATTTAATATTTTGTTTGGTATTTAACAGTCTATAAGACTTAACTCGCATAATTGCTCTTTCAACACGTATCCTATCTGATGCTATCCTTCTTGAGTCTATTGTCTCTTCTTCAGAGAGTTGGGTTCTTCCTTTCAAAAATGCTGGTATATTTAGTTTAACACGCCTCGCACATAAGTCTTCTGCTATAGTGAAACCGCTATCAGCCATGACTTGATCACCTGGTAATAAATATTCTAAAATCCACAATTTTTAGTAATGAAATTGTCACTTGCCCTTCCACCATAAAGTAGAGAAATAAACATGATGAATCCATTTGGTGCAATAGCAATTAAAAACTTTGCAGTATTGTGGCTTTTATATGTGCTCCATGTTTGTGCTCTAGCTTTTAAGGAAAATGGCCTTTGGATGAAATTTTCAGAACAATCAAAAATGTAAAATTTTCAGAACAATCAATAATGTAAGTTGTCTTGGGGAATGAAGTTTTAAAGGAAGATGGAAGTGTCCGTCTTATTGTTTCTCTTAGTAGCCAAACTATACAAGCAGATAAATGCTCTGTCATAATGTCAATCCATGAATGGAAATATATTGCTGGCTAGTTGATGCGAAATGTCAAATCTCCTTGCAATATCCCTGAATATTAATGCTAATCTCAGCCGCACAAGTACTGATAAAATTTGCTCAGGTACACTTATATGGCAAGTTTTTACCATACTGAGAAAGTGTAGATAGTAATGTCATAAACACTGACGTAAAACTTCGAATCGGTATCTGTTTTTATGTTGTCTGCTGTAAATTCAGGTACTGAATGTTGTTTTGGTGCATTTCTTGTTTTTTCATTGTACCAGTAATTATGATCAAGTTGAACAATATCTATAGTTTGAGTACTCCTGTCAACTAATTTGGGTTTTACATAATTTTTACACAGTGCAGGGTACATGTGGCAGCAACTTGATTCACATTGATCAGTAAATACACTTTGCTCAATAAAATTTTCATCAAGAGGATTAAGAGGTGTTGCTATTAACTTCTCTTCCCTGGTGCTTTCAAGTTGAATACTGTTCTGACCCGGTTTAACTGGTGTATTGAGGGCCAATGTTCTACGCACAAGTGGTTTTCTACCAGGAGTTTGAACATTTATTGCATATCCCATATGTAATGTTGGCACTGGATTCTCCTTAGTAGGCCGACCATCAATGAAGTGAACAGAACAGACCTGCAGAAAGATAATAAAACTGTATTTATTGCCCATTAAAATTTAAAAAAAAACTCACAAATTATAAAAGAAAATTTGAGCCGTGTCACGACAAAACCAACATAGAAATTATGAAACTGATTTCAAATCAAATTTATTAATTATACTTAAACAGTCTGGTCCATGGTATAGACTGTCAGACAGTCACAGTTAAAATATCTTGATGTCTCTTTGTGAAATCTATTTCACAAGGAATATGTTAGAATTTATCTAAAAGATTTATAAACAAACCAGAGATTTTGAAGTAGGATTAAAATTCTTCCGATTTAGTTACTTTAACCAAGCTCTCCTCATTTCTTCATTCTTTGGAATACAGTGAAATTTATACGGCTCTAAACACGGACAGTCTTCATGTTTCATTTCATGGTCATTGCAGATCGATTTTTTAAATTCTGATAGTTTTTTCTGGTTATTTGTACATCCAAATACTACACATTGCTTTCCACCACTCTTTTTATATGACATGTTTGCAAATATGATTGAAATTGTCCGTTGAAATCAATAATACTTCGAAACATTCATAAGTAACCGGCGTCTTTGTTGAGATATTTGCAGTACCGTAATGGCGGCCGTGAAGAGTATTCAGGGGAGATAATCAGGTAAACACACTAATTTCTGGAATCGTCTATTATTGACCTAAAGGCGGAGTTTCTCATGCAAATAGAAATTGTACTTCCGATTTCTCCACAATGAGGTTGTAGATTTATGGCTTATAAACTCATTTTGGTTGCCTGGACACCAAAATAAGAACGGGAGTCGATATGAAACATATATAATTAACGATTAAATTTAATAAAAAGATAGTATGTAGTGAGGGAAATTGGCATATAAATTTAACAAAGTTGTTGCAAAATCTGCACTATAAACTGATGATTGTTATAATAACCCGTTGATAGACTTAATACACTTATAATGACAATTACAATGTACTTTCTTTTGTGCTGAGGTACAGTGTCAAGGATCATCTCTATCAATATCTTTCTTGGAACTGAAAAAAAAATGTAGTTACGTACATTGTAATGGATACAGTACGAGTTTTTCTTCAAAAGTGTCTTCTTCTTACGGAATTCCATAAACGGCAGCCTACTGTTTACTGTCAACTGCCTACTGTCAACTGCTTACTGTCAACTGCCTACTGTCAACTGCTTACTTCAAACTGCTTAATGCTTACAGCGACTGTTTAATGCTTACTGTTAATTGATAAATGCCTACTGCTACACCTGTCTAATGCCCGATTAATTGCCTGAAAGTAAATGTTGACTTTTATGTCCTTCTTCCAATGTGTTTATATGTTACAATGAGGCCGTTTGAAACAGTATTGGTCAAGGAATTACTCAGTATCATTTATGAAGACTTTGACTGAAACCTTGGAACTTGTTACATAAATACATGTACATGTATAATTCTCGTTTTACTAAGCAGAAAAATAAGTATATATCTTTGCAGGCATCTGGAACTTTTCCAAATCATAGACCTGTGAACTTTATAGAAATGTTAATTAACCAAATATTACAATTTTTTCTGTCATTAAATCTTGTTCGGTAATTTTGAGCTACCAAATATAACTGCTTGCTTAATTACTTATACATGTATATCCCTGGTCAAGCTTAGATACATCTACTATATAACATGTATATTATAATATTTGTTCATTAAATGATATTGACCCTACCCTATAACTATAGAGCTTAATGGTATTTTTAAACGGAGGCCTTGTAATGTCAAGAACGTCTTTGTTTTAACATTTAAATCACAATTGTCAGTTTTAAGTTCGCATTTTGAAAATAATGCTATAATGTTTTGTTAAAAAATAATCTAGGTAATGGTTCTCAAAACATAGATATATAGATTTTCAGAAAAAAATATATATACCAGTCACGTCTCGGATTACCAGTAGTTCATTCTGATGAACGTTAAACGTACTGGGAGAGTATACACACTTCGTGGTCCAAATCATACATGGAACCGTTTAGTTCTATCTAAAAAAGTTACTACTTGTTCTGGTGATTGTATACCGTACATTTATACCTTAATTCTACAAAGCCTTAGATTTGACTCAAGAAAATGTTACTTTAGTAGATGTTAAAAACGCATGATGAGTAACATGTCAATTCTTGTGTTATAATTGGAAAGTCGATGCATAATAAAATCATTGAAAGGTCTTTGAGGTACTTGGGCATTATTAATACAAAGTGTTGTTAGTATTTGTTTATCGATATGATGAACTGCGGTATCCTAAATTCGAGTCAATGTAATGCCTTCCGCATGTAGTTTCTTAGTTTTTGCAGTATTGCCTGTGTTACATTCTGATTTAAAGGCATTAAAACCACATGATAGAAAACAGATTAATCAATATATTACTGGACGGCCGTCTTTTTATTTCATTGCCTTAAGAAAGAGTGTTTAGGTTAACTTGTAAAGCTGTTTTGAAGAAATATATTCAGTTAACTTGCCAGATATTCGAGCTTCAGATGTATTTCTTATGGAGCTAATAATATAAAGTAATCTTCATCTTCCTAATACATACTTTTCGCGATCCCATCCATTTAAAATTGATGGACTAAGACACTGTTTAACCCGTTACCCGATACACACGCCTTTTAACGCCATTTTCACCCCCTTTTTGTTGTCTCAAATGGTGAAAAAATGCCTTATTTAGGCCCCCAGCACTTGTTTTTGTTTGAGAAATGCTGTTTAAAAATGTGACCACATTTTCGGCGCGGCCCCCAACCAAAAGATACATCAGGGGGTTGCCAGAAGGAGGCACAAGAAAGTTTTGGACTTTTGAGAGGCTTAAAATGACCCCAGATCGATCATAAGGTAACGTGTAACCAACGCTGAAAAGCATTTGACTCTATCTCAATCCATTTAGAAGTTGCAGCATTTTGAAATCAATTTTGATGGAAAAAAATCAACGCAAAATAGTGATTTTTGGCAATTTTGAGATGTCCCTTCGTTGCCATGGTAACAGGAAATTTAAGCCTAGGCATGTTGTTACAAAGGCAATGGTCCAGTTAACATTTGTGCCAAGTTTGATTAGTATTGAAGCAGTTTTTAAAGTTTTATAGCAATTTGAACTTGTAAAGAGAGATTTTTCAATGAAAACAGCCATTTTTCACAAAATGCTCATGAAGTAATGGGTTAAATGTGGACAATGTTGAATATTGTTTTTTTTTCAAATTGGTCATGTTACAACATTTAACAAACAAACTTTTCTTTATGGTTAACATATATACAACCATTTTCAATTCATTTTGTCATAATTTTGTTTTCCGGGGAGCTAAACATAAACAAAATTACAAGAAAATTATGATATTTTATTTTTAAAGAACTTTTTTATTTACAATTAAAACGAAAACAAAATACACTTATTGATTATAACACCGCATAAAAAGTATGTTTAGCCCCAATAATGAGACCAGTAAGCTAATATTTTCTCGTATACACCGTTATTTAAAATAAAAATTATGACACGCCTGTAAAAAATATCAAAATCTATATAAAATATTTGTAAATTTCGGGGAAGCAATTAATATAAAAGCAGAATTATAATTAAAAGTTCTGATATGAATTATATACATGTAGTTGTTATGAAATTATATTAATGTAAATATACTCTGCAATGTAAAGTGATATACACGTTGTAAGAAAGGTAACTTAAAAATGCTTCATATCATGTCATGGAAGCTCTACACTATCACGATGTCTTAGAACTGTTTACTATTGTTTTGCCAATTGAACTTGTCAAACCTCTAGAACCCTGATAAAAATAGTAACGACTTTCATTGGATGATTCTCGCAAATACGAAGGCAGATTTGCTCATTGGTTTTACTTGCGGTAATTGCAAAAAGAAATAGAAAAAATAACCAACCTAAAAGTTTACTTTTAAGTGTGTTTGTTAACAAGATAATTATAAAAATTATATAAAAGATGGATTTTAAACAAACACGTCAAAAAAATATATTGTAACATTAACATGATCATTTTGTCTATCAGAAATTTTTAAGTTAATTTAAATAGTTAAGAATCTATTATTTCTCATAGTTTTTCAATAGCACAATTGAATTTAAACAAGAGAATAACGATGGTTTTTCATAAAAGTAAAATAAGCTGGTTCAAACTGTAATTTATCACTTCATGTTTGCACTCTTTATGTCATTGAAATATTGAACGTTTTTGAAACAATTTGAATACAGCCAAGTTTGTCTTTGTTTATGCTTTCATAAGGAAGCCGAGTTAAACTCGCCTTTAAGATCCAATACATTCTTTTCCTCTTCCACTGTAATTTCAATATTTTCATAAAGGTGTATTGGTTATGTTACTTGTCTGTGAAGTCAATGAAAGTATAGGCTGTTCCTCCGTCAGATTTATTGGCGACGCCGGTGAGCGGCGTCGTCTATTATGGAATGCTCTTTATTTTTGCCTATGGAAGGAGCTGTTATTATTAGCAGTTAATTTCATGTTGTGTTAATTAGTTTTATTTTGATTCGTAAAAATCAAGTAAACAAATGTGTTGTGATATTTGTATTTAATAACTTTATGTAAAAAGCATGTGCATTGCGATATTATTTTCACGAAATTGCAGGTTAAGTTTAACAGCTTGTCCCTTAGTTTTATTGACAATACTAAAACCCGGATTTCGAATATCGTTGTGGTCTAGATTGAGGCCGTATCAGTTCATTTATTCATTTATACATTTTCAAAATTTTCCTACAAGAAGAAAGTTCACCTGCAATTGAGTATAAGGATAGGTAATGGAACTGTTGTAAACGATTATCCTATTGATTTTATCCTTATTACATTTATCTGTTGCGCAGAATGGTTGTTTTTACAAAGTGTACCAGTATCCGGATGTTGAAAGCTATCCGATTTTCTGCAATTACTGCTGTCACATGGCCACCTATTTTTTTATGAATACTTTACCATTAATTTGCATGGCTTATTAAAACTGAGCATGCAGCATTTCATAATTTTGCTGTTTAGGGTGTTCTTTTGGGTTTCAGGTGTTCTCTATTTTAAGGGGAAGTAACTCATGTTTACTAAATTATTTGTTCTTTTCTGTCTATCTTAGGTATTACTTATAATACTATTTTTATTGTATATAATTCACCAGTTGTAAGGTCATCAAAAGCATGTTAATGTTAATGTTAGGATTTCATATTTATTTAATAAAAACTTGGAATTATTAATGTTATGTGCATACATGTATATCTTAGACAGTAGTATATTGATATGTTGAGACTTATATTTTTTCTGCATTTAAAGAGATACAGTTATGTCATTATTATCAAAGGGATGAGACTTTCATTTAAAGTTATAAATGATAAAACATGTATTGATTGAAAATGTCCTTAAACTTGGATCAAGCAATATAATTAATAAAGTCTCAAAAATCATATTCTGAATACAATGTAGTTATTCTATTTTTTTTTTCTAACATGTGCATAGTTTGAAAAGGACAGCTTCTGTCTTATCTATTTGTAATGAAGGGACACCGGTCTCAACCACCAGGTCTCCTGAGTCAACCCGACAACAGACTGTACATAGAGTAGATTGTTACTTGCCCTTGAATAAATTTGTGCACTAAATTTATAGTGGGTGATTTGTGCCACATGAAAACCAACATAGTACAAAAAGTAACCGGGCGCCAGATGAAAACATGAAAATACAATCTACCACAAAGTGGTTTGTTTGTTGCATTTACATGTTTTTGCCCGGTGCCCTTGATGCAAAATTCAAATCAGCCTTCATTAAATTTCTTATGTTGGTCACAGGTTTGAGTTCTGGTCAAGCTCAAAGTTTTTCTCATCCTGTGACTGCATATAAGCATGAGTTCAATTTCCTATGCTCTGTAACATAAGAAATTCACGGACACAAATCGATATAGTGGGGAAATATGTTGTGGTTTAGAACTGTTTCATTATTAAAGAGAAAATGTGTAGCCGGCCGGATAGATCATTTGGTCTTCTGAAAGTCATGGGTTCGAGTCATGGTCAGGCAGTTTCAGTCAGGGTTTAGAAGTGATTTTTCAATTGACACATGTTTGATTCATTTAACAGATTGCATTATTTGAAATGGACAAAGGCAGTATTGCATGATACTTTTAGATCTACAAAGGGCATTTGATACAGTTGAACACACTATATTGCACATGAAGAAGTTGTTTTTCTTCTTCTTCATGAAACTTCAAGCATCTGCCATATATAATGACATTCTTACATGGTTTAAGTCTTATCTCTGATAGACCGCAGCTTGTGGATGTGGCTGGTACTCATTCTACTACTGCTCTGAGTACCTATGGTGTCCCCCTGATCTTCATTTTAGGTCCTCTTTTATGTCTAATATATGTCAATGACATGTCTTCAACCCTAAGCAATAAGCTTTTATTATAATGCACAGGCACGAGTATCAGACCTGGGAAGAAAAAATATGGCCAGATTGATAAAAAAAATAATGACCCCCTTTAAAAATATACTTCAAGTATATTTCTAAAGGGGATCATTATTTACATATTTTTTTTTTGGTTTTTATAAACACAGTTTTTTTACCAATCTGGTCATCGGGTCATATTTTTTCTTCCCAGGTCCTATACTCGTGCCTGTGATTATATGTCGATGACTCAGGAATCCTTGTGTCTCGTAAAATAAATCTGAAGAAATTCTTTCTTAAAGCATGAGTCTTATAAGATTGCTTAATTGACTATAAATTGTCTTTGCATCTTGGCAAGACAGAGTCTATTCTTTTTTGGTTTAAGTTTCAACTTAAACTGGCCCTAGCCTCCAGGTCACATGTAATGGTACTGCTATAAAGTTCACATCTTTTGTTAAGTATTTAGGTGCAAATCTGGATCAAATTCTTTTGGCGTCGCCCTTTGATGCTTTGCATCAATGCTTTTCTTGTCATCCTCTGTACTAGAATAAAATTGATTCTACAATTGAATTATTAACATTCAAAGCACATATCTTTGCAACATAAACTATCAAGAGTGCAATCAACTTAACAAAAATGCATTACATCTAATAAGGAATAACACATTTACAAGCGAGGGGCGTAGCTAGCTTTTTTCAACTTGTAGGCACATGAAAAGGGGGTGTGGGGGCGTAGCCCCTAGAAGCCAAAAACAAGTTCAGATTAAAAAGAGTAAAATGCGCGTTTCAAAGTATGTTCAAGGAAAATTATCAAAACAATAATTTTAAACTATGATATTGATTAAATGCAAATTTACTGAGGATGGTAAATCATGCACACACTTGATCATACTAAACGGCTTGAACACACTACCAACCCCACCCTCGCATGTTTTTATGGTATTTTTTGGGACTTTTAAAAATGTCAATTTCTTGACCACTTTGTAGGCCCGTGCCTATATGGCCTAATAGTAGCTACGCCACTGTAAAAGCTATAACTAACAGCCAATGAAAACTGAACCTAAATGATCTTGTAAATAAACTCACACATTTTTGATTATGAGAGAATGTTTAGCTTAAATTTCACCCGTGATTTCACCAGTATATTAGAGATATTCTTCTAGAAATGTATTACATTGTCAAATGAAAGTTTAATAAACTATGAAATTCTAAATAAAATAAGGGAGTGTTGACATAATGGTCCAGATCTCCGCCTCTCAACCGAGGAATAGTGGTGAGCTCACGCTTACTTACCATTGTTTTCCCAGCAGATTTTTTTTTCAACAAAATGGCGGGTGCACATGTGTGTACATTTGGAATACTTCTATTTGATCCATACATAGACTTAGACTGTCAATAAGCAGTTAGCAGTAGGCAGTGAGCAGCAGGCTGTCCAGTTTGCAGTAGGCAGTGAGTAGTAGGCTGTCGTTTATGGAATTCCGTATCTTACAGACGTAAGAAGACAGTTTGCTAGGATAAACAACAAATTGTCCGAGGCGAAGCCGAGGATAAATTGTTGTTTGTCCTAGCGAAGTGTCTTCTTCACGTCTGTAAGAAGACACTTTTGAAGAAAAAACGAGTAACTGTTTCCGACTTATACGACGTTTAAGTGTAAAGAACACACATTTAATTAGAAATAGATCTTATTGAAATTAAATGTATGTTCACGTTGAAAATATAAAACTATAGAAAATATTTGCATGGCCTTTTAGCTTTAGTAAGCAAATTGTATTCGCACGGAATTTTCGTGCACTTATTTCAATCGGACAGAATTCACTTTCATTCATGATAAACACTGTTAAAATGGCTGCCTTTATCAGAAAGATATTTTCACAGACACTTGGAGTATGGACCCCGCCCTTCTCCGCCCCTGAATATTAAAAACTAAAAGTATTGTTTATTACAAGAATTAGTTTTAAATTTGTGCTTATATTAGTATGAGACGGTTAAGTGTCTAACACGTGAACAAGTTTGAATAGAATTTCATAACGTTTTAAAAAAGTCAATTTTTTACCAACGCTTCAATTTCCTGAAGATACCAAGCTTCGAAATGTAAACACAACTGACCTACATATATTTCAGGTATTTATGTTATCGCATGCCATTTATTTCTGGTGTAAATCAGTCTATGCATATATTCCTTTAATAAATAAATGCATGTTATTATCAGATCGTACCTTTCTTCCAAGCTTTGCACATTTAATTATATTTTCATAACTGAGTCACATGCTTCTTTACGAATTCATGACCACTGGAATGTTTCCCGTAAATTACAGCGGGAAAATCGCTGGGAAAAAGAAATTCAATCGCAACTACTCGGCCCTTTCCGTCAGTCTTCTTGATTTGGTTTCTGTACTGATTAGGGGAAGTAACCGCTGCGGGGTTTTGGTTCTCGGCATGAAAATGAAAGCGCAAAACAGTGCCGAAACTCATTCCAGTCATCTCACATCAAAGGAAAGCGTACGTTGTTATCTTCATGAAATTATGATATTCTAGGGACTTTTTTAGACGTGGTTAAAATAGCGGAAAACATGTTTTATGTTCAAGACATGTGACCAGGTCGTAATAATATGCAAAAATATTTTGACGTACGGTTTGCACGATAAAAATAGGCTTGGTGTATACAAGTGCGGATCAAGAAGGGGAGCCACGCACATAACCCCAAGCGTCTGTGGATATTTTATGTCATTCAACATTGAAACCGTCTCTGACATGTTTAACGGATAACGTTTTGGACCCCAAATTTGGTAAGGTTTCCTTAACACATGCTTAGCTTAACGCAATAATCAGCTATATATGGCCGAATGATTTGTGTGTTTGTGGGGGGGGGGCAAGGGAGGGGGGGGGGGGGGGGGGGCAAGGGGGGGGGGGGCAAGGGAGGGGGGGGGCAAGGGAGGGGGGGGGCTGGAACAGTAAATGTTAGTTTCGTCAATGCTAAAATCAACAGATACAATGTTCCTAGAAATGGCCATCCAATTTATTTGATTCATTTCTCGATGAAATGAATTTTATGAGTTGGGCTATCTGGTTCGCTACAATTTTCCGTCAGTTTCTATGGTGTCCTGTTTGAGGCAGTTAAAATATCGCCTGTTACGATATCTCTTGTTTTAGCTCGACTACTCACAAAATAAGGAGAGCTATTGTAATTGTGAATTTGACAGAACTACGGCAATTTTTGAAGATAATTTTTTTATTCAGGCTCTTGTTTCACTATCAAGCACTGAGACTAGTCAAACGCACTGGTCTTTGTTAATAGATAAGTTAGGGAGATTTAACATTCTCGTTCGAAGACTTTTCACTATTGACACTGGTAATAAGTTAAAGTTCTCGAAAGAAACATGCGAAAATTAAGGTTAAAGCTGCTTGCCTCAAGATGAGTCAAAATATTTCAATAAAATCAAACATCAGAAATGTGAACTATGATTTAAGGAAAAGTAAAATGATGCAAGATTCAAGTGATACATGTTTTACAAGTTATGTGCGGTGAAGGACTGATTTTTTAGTATTCACAACTATATTTCTATTGCGTTACTAACGCAGTAAGGCATATTTTAACCACTTTTTGGTAATTTACGTGGGCTGTAAGTGTCATTGATAATGTGTAAATTGCTTCCTTAAATTCAAATACATTTTCAAAATTTTCATGAAAATTAGCATGCATCTGGAGGCGTGCTGCTTTAATCATCGCGAAGATTTTTACATTTTGATTCGCACCGGGATTTAAGTATGAGAAAGTATAAGCATGAGACAAATTCAACGTTGTATAGCGCGAAAAGTTTCTTGCGAGAATGTAAAATATTGCCACTTTTTCTATGAAAATACAGAAAGAGGGGTAAGACTTTAGAAAAAAATAGCATGTCAATAGGAGACCTTCAACTGGCCCAAGCAGGACACCGTATATTTCAACTGTATTAAATCCACGTGGAAAGTAACGGTTATTTAAAAGTGTCTTCTTACAGACGTAAGAAGACACTTTTTGAATAGCTCTGCTGGGGGTATAGTCGTATAAAAATTGATAAAGGTTGATTAAATATTCATTAATATTTTTATGCCAATCAATATAAAAATATCAAAGAAATAAGGATTCAACTGAAATTAAGAACACAATTGTGCTCTTCTCAAATATCGTTAGTGGTTGACGGAGGCCAAGTAGCCATTGAGACAATCCCTCTGTCAGAAGAAGTTTGCTGCACGATCAAATCTAGAAACGCCTACTATTTTACGCTAGCTTAAATAGTAGTAATAATCTCCTAATTATCCGCAAATAACGCGAACTAATATTGGAGATGTGCCATTACAAGTCCGGTATATAAAGCGTATTTTGGTATCGGAACATCCATTCAGTCTTTGATTTCCAATAAAATAGTACGCACTTATTGTTGGAGCTTTTAAACATGAGATACTTAAAAGGTAAGATTGATAATTTGCCTTTCTAAACATTGTTCATACTGGTTTTGTATTCATTGTGATTATGTAATTCAAGATAATTTTTTATGTAAGTCGGAGTTATTGTGTTCAAGTATAACGCACTCCAACCGCTTCTTTATACGAAACAGATTTTTTTCTATGGTTTATAATTTCATTTTTTTTCTGCACACGTATCATAATATCGTTTTATTTTATGCCTTTCAGTGGATTACTGATTTATCCGTGAAAATTATATTTGATAATTTCACTGTGAAAATTATCAAAATATAATTTCACACTTTTCAATGACGAAACTACTTTTTTAAAGATTTTCCCCATGTGGTACCTCAATTTTATTTTTACTGACAATTCTGACAATGTCAGGCTGTTTAAAGAAAAATCAAAGCTGAAATTGATAAATAACTTAAATGTCAAAAGTAATTATAAGAAGAAAACTTACTTCTATTCATTCAAATTCCAATCACCAAATTTCGTCTCTAAATTTTTTTGTTTCATTTTTACAGTCTGAAAAATACATTCCTTCCACATGCAAAACTGCTCTTGATGACATTTAGACATATTAAAGTATCCTACGAGCAATAACTGCCGTATGCTTTATGAAAAATTGAAAAGCAATGACCGCCATCAGCGAAGAATAAGTAAACAACCCACCTTTCCTGAGCCAGCTTCCAACTTTTCCATTTTCCTAGCTGTTTTTTGAATGTTTTCACATCTGTCAACACTTATTTTTTGTCTGTTACAATCCTCAAATAAGTTTTCTTTCTTTTAAAAAGGTGTATAACTAACAAATCCAAATGATATCCCTCTGAATCAAACACAATAATTTTCCTCCCGTGAAATACACAACTTTAAAAAATGGCTGCCGCTTACATTTAACAAAGCCAGGTCTAATATAAATTCGCAGTAAGTAACAGAAATTTGGATGGATGGTTGGACTTTTTCTCCTACAAGAATTGTTTGTTTTTATTATTAAGGAGAAATGACTGCCTTGATATTTTTAATCTAAGGAAAGATTTAGTAATAAATACTAGAACCAATTTCCAAGATATGGGGGCTGGGCAGCACCGCCTGACATAAAATTGAAATATTCTCAGTTGGAAAAACTAGCATGTAATTGTTTAGTTAACACTATTTTTTAGGTACTTTATCTTTTTCTATCTCAAATCCATATATACATTTAAACAACAAACTCTGATTATTATTTACACCCAAAACAAAGAACTCTGATCATTATTTACACCCAAAACAAATATCATTTATCAATCACTTTTACGAAATATCTTTTCACGTATACGTTTTTTATACGAAACAATACTAGACACCTTGCGAGCCCAAACTCTAACAACATATATATTTTTTTAATAAAATGAATAATATCACCGTCATTTAACGTTGATTGCCGAACTTATTTTTAAGCTCAAGACTTCTTGTATTTAATGAGAAATTCCGATTAAATGGGGCTCTCCTGAGGCGGGTGACGTTGGTAACTCTGTTACAAATTCTTGTTCTTTTTATTATTATGGTTACTTTCGAGTTTCAATTTGAGTTAAATAGCTTTTTATCATCATTGTTATTATAATTATTTTCGGTACTATTATTATTATTATTACACTGTGCTCAAATATCCGTCATATATATGGCCAGAATCTACAGAGGGCTGTGAACTCGAGCCCCTCTAGAAAGTCTGTCCCTGCTGATACAGTCGTGTGAAGATGATACTTCATTATTTCACCCTTAAATTGTACATTTTATTAAACATCTTTAAAAATGTAGTTAAATCCTATCAAAACCTATCAACTGCACACAAAAGGCTAAATATTCAGGGGAAATAACTCCATGTTTAAAGGACCAGGACAGTCAGAAGACATGCGCATCTCCTTTCTGAAATCCAGTGAGTACTTGCAGAGAAATAGTGCGGAAACAAATGTTACTCTATATACATAGTGCATTGCTAATCATTCATAATTCTGTGTTAAAAGTTCCGACCGGGACAGTCGAATAACATGCGCATCTTCTCCTGGTGTTGGAGGTACTCACAAAGTTTCATGGACATTTTAAAAGGTGTTGTTACAGACTATATGCTTTCGGGGAGCATAAAAAATGTTTGGTCAGTCTGATTAAAAAAAGTATTCTTTCTGAGCTTTTCTATTAAGCAAAATACTAAAAATTCTTAACATTTTAATAACCCTTTTAATTTATATTTTCAAAATATCGACGAAGTGCTGCAGTATGCTATTAGAAAAATGCATATGGCATACTGCGTGACCTCTTCCGACGCAATATGTCTTACTGCAGCAGTAAGCCTTTAAATGTGCGGCAGTATGCCATATAACCTGCGGCAGGCGCATGTCGCTAAAATCAAGTGTCAAGTATTTTCATAAATTTTGTAAACTCTACACCAAATATCGAAATTCGGAGAATGCTATGCCATGTAGATTTGATTAATGTTTCCCGAGAACGTAAAGTTGTTATAATTGTGTTTGGAATGTAGTTGTGGCGGCGTTTCCCAGTTAGCGAATTTAGCGACGAAATGGACCGTTTCATCATGAAACAGAATATTTTTGCTCCAATTTTCATATAAACAGCGATTCAGATTAAAGACAAACACATGTAAAGTAGATATAATGCATGGAAATGAAATAAGATTGAAATCAGACCAAACCATTAGTTAATAAATTTTTTATAGGTATTTGTTCTGGGAGAAAGCTCTGTCGTAAAGGAGGTAGACATGTCGTCAAAGAGATACGACGTAGCTCTATGGTTACGTATAAAGTGTCTGATTGTTTGTGTATATGTTATTCATTTTATTTATCTCGGCACAAACATTTAATAAAAACAATATTATACTAATGTTATTACTATACATTTATATCATGACGTAATTTACATAATAAAACATTAACATTTACAGCGTTCAAATTGTTATCGACTCATTCTTTTTCACTGCACGCAACTTTTACTTTTATATTTGTGATAATAGCATACTGTAGTATCTTTACTTGTGTAGTATTGAATGAAGTATTGAACCTGCGCTCATTCAATGTCCTTTTAGTTTATACATATACAATCACTTTTCCAAGTTACATTTAGAACTTAACTTAAAAATACATGTTAAGATTTTTTAACTTTTGTACAGAACTTACAAAAACATAAACAGTAAATATTTGTCCTTTTTCAGATGACTGACACGAGTAGTTTTGCTTATATGTCGGATACACTCAATATTAAAATACATAATGTAATACATGTATATACGAAATTGTATTTTAAGATACAGTCAGATCGAAATTCTCACGAATGATCTTAAAAAATAAACATTGTCATGGAAATATTTTTGATGGTGGTGTTTAAAGTATAATGTTTCAGCAACCGTACGCGCTAATTCACTCCTTCAGTTTCATGTACAATATAGATATTAGTTTATTTTTTTTCCGTGGTGCTCGTTTCGGCCACAGAATTGCACAATTTTGCATTACTTTTTCACACTGCCTGCGTTATTTGCACCACACTGCATTACTGGATATTCATGGTGTTTAACGGAAAAATGGACTAGCTGGACTAGTATGTTAGCTAAAAAGTAAACTCACTGGACATTTTAAATAGAGAACAAACAATCTTCTCAGAAACCTTTAAAAACAAGAACACCAAAATTAAGGTCAATAAATATTTCTTGTTGCAACTATCGCATTCATATTTCTATTTCTTTCTTCATAATTATACCCGCTATATCAACATCATGAAGATCTTTTTCACCGAAAACCTTTTCAATTTTTTGCCCATATCATTTTTGGTCCCCTTAAAAACCATAGAACTATCTCCTTAGTGACATGACTACCACCTTCACAACAAAGCTGTCTCCCAGAACAAATATCCTATATTTTCTTTTTTACTAATGTTTTGATCTGATTTCAATCTTAATTCATTTCTAGACCTAATATCTTCTTGAAACGTATTTGTTTTTAATCTGAATCGCTGTTTTGATGAAAATTGGAGGAAAAATAATTTGTTCAACGCTGAAATCGCTAACTGGGAAACGCCAGAGCGGAGCGTTATTTAGAGCTAACTTTAATCAGATTGCATGTAACAAATAAGTAGATATATAAATTAAAAGAAGTATCAAAATACCGTTATATGTGGAAGTTAAACACATTGTTGTTCTTTGTTAGAAAAAAAGTGGCCTAGTGGTTAAGGTGTCTGCCTCTCAACTCAGAGATCATGGGTTCGAGCCCTACACGGGTCACGACCATGTTTCTTCATATGACACCAGTACTGGTTGGTCCCAGGAAGCAGACTCGAAAGTGATTAATATAAGTTGCAAGAACTTGTTTCGCAATCGTTCTTAAAACCAAACCGACCTCGGAGTTAATACGAATTGAAAGTAGTCCTACCACTTGGTTTCAGATGTAAACAAAAAGAGAGAGTGTAATTTTCGATAATATTAAACGAATGTATATATTTGACATCCAAACAAAGATAAAGTATGTTTCGGTACAATAATAATTGAAAATATGTCTGACATCTATATTTGATTTAAATATACCCAAATATTCCCACTTGTGTACTATTTTAAACAAATCCGACTTAGAGTCTACAGGTTGTCATTTTTTTATTTTCGGTTTCTACAACCATAAAAATAAAAATTGTGTATTGTTTGTTTGTTAGTTCACTTATTTATCTAATTTAACTATCTTGAGCACATAATTAAAATGTAATTAATAAAATATCTTTAACTTCTGGGTTCTAAAGTTTTTGTTGTTTTTTTTTTAAAAAAAATATTTATCAGAAAAATAAAAACAGAATTGTTATTCATTTCTTTAAATTTTTGTTTAGAATAAAATATTTTGGTTCGTTAACTTACTGTGTTATGCGTTTTGGTAATAACGTTGCACAGATTCGGCGTTACTTTTACGCTATTTGCACATTCCTGCGTTACTGGATATGCACGGTGTTATTGACTTGCGTGTATTTTAAGTAAAAATTTTATATGTATATAATAATGAAATAACTGGTACTGTTCTTAGGTATCAGATGTATAACTGACAATGTCATTTAAAACTTTATATCATATTTTTAACACAAATACAAACAAGAAATGTCGAACGACACATAGGCCCCCCCTTCTTAGCCCTTGACTTATACTATTGGCAATTTTGTTATAGAAACATGCTATAGATGGGTACATGGAACTGTTCAGTTATGGAAAAAAATAATGACCAATATATGACCTGAAACTGAATGAAATTTATCATTAATAAGTTATACAAGTTGGAGGGTAGCTGGAATAAAATATATATTATCATATAAATGTAACCATTCTGACATTTAAGGCCCCTGTGTCCTTGACCTTTGACTCCAAAATCAATAGGGGTCATCTACTTGTTATAGGCATTCAATATGTGGAATATTAAGAGTTTGTAAGAAAATGAGCCGAAACCATTCTGACATTAAGGGCCATGTGACCTTGACCTAGTGACCCCAAAAACAACAGGGATCATCTACTAGTTATGACCAATTAATATGTAAAATATGAAGACTTTGTGATAAATAGTTTTCAAAATTATCAGTGGAAACCATTTTGATATTTAAAGCGACTGTGGCCTTGACCTTTGACCTAGTGACCCCAAAATCATTAAGGGTTATCTAGTAGCTATTACCAATCAGTATGTAAATAATGAAGACTTTGTGATAAGTAGTTTTCAAGATAATTAGCAGAAACCATTCTGACATTTAAGGCCCTGTGACATTGACCTTTGCCCTAGTGATCCAGATTCCTTTAACCTAGTTACCCCAAAATCATAAGTAGTCATCTATTAGTTATTACCAATCAGTATGTAGAATATGACGATGTGATAAATAGTTTTCAAGATAATCAGCAGAAACCATTCTGACATTTAAGGAATCTGTGGCCTTGACATTTCACCTGGTGATCCCAAAATCAGTAGGGTCATCTACTAGTAATGACCAATCAGTATGTGAAATATGATGACATGTTATTCATAGTTTTCAAGATAATTAGCGAAAACCACTTTGACATTTAAGGCCCCTGTGGCCTTGATCTTTGACCTAGTGACCCTAAAACCAATATGAGCCATATACTAGTTATGGGCAATCAGTTTTTGAAAAATTAAGTCTTTGTGATGAATAGTTTTCAAAATAATCAGCGGAAACCATTCTTACAATTAAGGAACCTGTCACCGTGACCTTGACCTAGTGACCCCAACATCAATAAGGTCATATACAAGGTATGACCAATCAGTATGTGAAATATGAAGACTTTGTAATATCTAGTTTTCAACATAATGAGCGGAAACCATTCTGACATTTAAGGCCCCTGTGACCTTGACCTTTGACGTAGTGACCCCAAGATCAACAGGTACATGTACATCTACTAGTTATGACTAATCAGTTTGTGAAATATGAAGACATTGTGATGAATAGTTTTCAAGATAATCAGCGGAAACTATTCTGACATTTAAGGTCACTGTGACATTCATCTTTGACCTAGTGACCCAAAAATCAATAGGGGTCATTTACTAGTAATGACCAATCAGTATGTGGAATATGAAGACTGTGGATATATATAGATTTCAAGCTAATCAGCAAATACCATGTGGTCTACAGACGGACAGACGGACAGACAGATCGACCGACATTAGCAAAACAATACACTCCCTCTTCTTCGAAGGAGGGGCATAAAATAACCAAAGTTTACCATCTTGTTGAAAAAATATTGACTTTTTTTAGTTAAATATTGTATCAGTTGAATGTGTAGAATAATAATAATAATAATAATAATAATGATAATAATAATAATAATTATAATAATAATAATAATAATAATTATAATAATAATAATAATAATAATAATAATAATGATAATAATAATAATAATAATAATAATAATAATAATAATAATAATAATAATAATAATGATAACAACAAAAACAACAACATTAATTAATGAATGTTTTCATCAGTTTAAAAACATTTTAACTTATTTCATCTTAATCTAACTTAAGAAGTTGTATTTTTGAAATAAAAAGCAAAGAAAAGCATATCTATAAAATACTCCGTGATCGTAAGGGGGAATTCTTAAACAACCGTTTTTTCCATGCCTCTTTATGGCAATCTTGACCACAAAGCTATAAGGTATCTTTTGTGTTTCTGTTAAAAGCTATTTTATATGATTTTCTAACTTTTACCTTAAACTAACTCGGAATTGACTGTGAAATTCTACTACATTTCTATGTAGGGCGATGCTTTTTTTGAACTAGGCAGATTGCACATGCGCGAGAAAAAAATAATACTTCCGGTCAATTTTTCTTAGCAACAGACTGCGTCGTAAAAAGGTCTATTAGTAAACTTAGCCAAGCAGCCTTAGAACGTGCGAATAAGGACCGCGTCGAAAGATCATGTCCTTTCATGGACAAGTCTAATTTCCTTTAGGAATTTGATCTAAAAAGTTAAGAGTTAATTTTCTGGGAGATGGACAATGCTAAAGCTGTTCAGCCGTTGACATACCAACGGCATGAAAACACAGCAATGAAATATCAATCTCCAAACACAGTTCTAATGACCGTTTTACGATTATCTGATCTATAATAAATCTTGAATAGGTGTAAGGCACTACGGAGAATTGTATTCTTAGACAGAATCCAATGAGATACCAACCGATGTGATTGATTGTTCCTCTGTTAATAAAAGCCAATTTTAGATCACAATAATGTTCTATCATATATGGAAATTACGACTATTACTTGGTATTGACCATTGTACCGTTTATTGCATGTTAAGCGAATGTCAGCAAGCAATGAGTTGTGGTCAGAAAATGGATGTGCATTGACTATGTCATGGAAGTCATTTAGTACCTTGCTTCTAATTACATGTGATATGAATATATCTGACACACTACATGTGAATCAGACATTTCAGGCATACATAGTGTATCTTTCTTATTTATATAGCGCACAATACTAGTATACGTGAATCAAATATTTCAGGCATACAAAACGTATCTATAAACTAATTTATATAGCGCACAATATACGTAAATCGGACATTTTAGGCATACATAATGTATCTATAAACTTATTTATGTAGCGTACAATATACGTAAATCGGACATTTCAGGCGTATCTAACTTATTAATATAGCGCACAATCAACGTGAATATACATTTGTATCTACAGACTTATTTATATAGCGCACAATATACGTAAATCGGACATTTTAGGCATACATAATGTATCTATAAACTTATTTATGTAGCGTACAATATACGTAAATCGGACATTTCAGGCGTATCTAACTTATTAATATAGCGCACAATCAACGTGAATATACATTTGTATCTACAGACTTATTTATATAGCGCACAATATACGTGAATCGGACATTTTAGGCATACATAATGTATCTATAAACTTATTTGTGTAGCGTACAATATACGTAAATCGGACATTTCAGGCGTATCTAACTTATTAATATAGCGCACAATCAACGTGAATATACATTTGTATCTACAGACTTATTTATATAGCGCACAATATACGTGAATCGGACATTTTAGGCATACATAATGTATCTATAAACTTATTTGTGTAGCGTACAATATACGTAAATCGGACATTTCAGGCGTATCTAACTTATTAATATAGCGCACAATCAACGTGAATATACATTTGTATCTACAGACTTATTTATATAGCGCACAATATACGTGAATCGGACATTTTAGGCATACATAATGTATCTATAAACTTATTTATGTAGCGTACAATATACGTAAATCGGACATTTCAGACACACAGAATGTGTCTATAAACTTACTTATGTAGCGCACAATATACGTGAAGCATACATAATGTGTCTATAAGCTGGTTTATATAGTGTACAATATACATGAATCGGACATTTCAATCATACACAATGTATCTACATGTATTATAAAGTGTACAATATAAGTGACTCGGACATTTCAGGCATACATAATGTATCTATAATAAAGTGTACAATATAAGTGACTCGGACATTTCAGGCATACATAATGTATCTATAATAAAGTGTACAATTTAAGTGGATCGGACATTTCAGGCATACATAATATATCGATATGCTTGTTTATACAAAAGTGTATAACCTATGTATAATGTATGTTCGTGTCAAGTGTGTTGTGTAATTGTATGTTTCATGTCTTGATACCATTATCTATTTTATCTATAAAATTATTTTTTGTTGTAGATTTCAGTGTATTTGGATTACTTGTAATATCCCTTTTCAACATGATCAATACATCCATTCAGATCCCACTAGAACAACAAGTAGAAGAAAGCAAAGAAGTTAAATTTTGTCTCCTTGAGTGCATGGCATGCAAAGAACTATGGGGAGGAAACTATGATGGACACGCATGCGCAAGCGGGTGCTTCTTAACAGAAGGAAGAAGCATTGACCAAGACTGTAGACTTGGAACTAATATGCCGAAAAGATACACAGATCTTAAATCAACAGACCAGTGCAAGAAACAGTGTGAAATTTGTACAATGAAATATTCATCCCGAAACTATGATAAAAGCAAATGTCTTGAAACATGTGACCAAGTATTAGGAAAAGAAAGAGATGAGACCTGCAATAAATTTCTAAGTTTATATAAAATAAAATAACAAACTATAGTAACACTTGATTACAAATCAAAATATCATGTATATTATGTGCAAACGACTTGCTTTTTCAAGTCAAATAACATTCGAACAATAGCCATGAGTTTTTTTCCAAATCAAACATTAATTTAGATGGTAAAATAAACTATAAAATTAAATATATTATTTATTCATGCATTTGTTGTTGTTTTGTTGTTGTTTTTTGTCCGCTTACAATAACTACAACACTGACAGTCTCGAGGTGTTATCTGGCAACTTTGTTTAAAACATAGCTAAGTATTTTGTTTCTTGATCGAAACTCAGCTCTATATATATATTGCCTTATCTAACATACAAACGTTACTGGTAATTGACCTAAATGTTGTTCATAACTTGTTTTCCAGCCATTAACACACTAAAAGCATTGATAACATGATATAGCATTTAGATCATTTTTGGAAATAAGTCTTTTATGAAGTTCTTTATTACAAATGTTAAGCTATGATAAAAATATACTATTGTTGAATTTGTTCTATATTTCATCTTTGTATCATTCAAATGACTAGGGCATTCGTTTACATCTGATTTTTATCATTTTACTTGAATAGAAATATATATAAAAAAATGAAATTCAATAGAAAACACATATGTTAATGTTATAACGTTATAAATTTCAGAGCCTTTTTGTCATAATTTTGCATGCTGTATTGTTTTGCTATGTAATGTTTAGTTTCAGAAAAGATACTACTCGTATAAAGAGCGTTTGTCGCTTTAAGTCAGACAACGCAGCATTGTAACACCGCACTTTGGGATCAAACGAACTTGGGGTCCGACCCCAGAGTGCGTTTACGCACTTTAGGGTCCGATTTTGAACCCAAAGTGGGTTAAACACATAGGTACATATGCATTTTTTAACATCAGACTAGCGACCGCACTTTGGGGTCATAAAAATTCAATCAATAAAATGAATACTCGTGATGTTTCACATAATATATTGCAGTCAAAGCCAATGGTAAACAAAAATCAAGGTATTGAATAGAGGCAAAACATGTGTAGTAGAATCAATAGGGGTTTTAAATGGGAGAGGAACTTTCATCAAATAAAGAATTTGTATCAATTAATAAACTCAAAATATTTTTTCTCACATTTTCCATGTATTTCAAAAGAATGTACACCTTTCATTAACTCCGTTGTTTTAGCTAATTGCATTATTTTCCCGTTTATTTTAACTGATACATTTTATAGAAATATAATAGTCTTAGCATAGACAAAGGTATTAATTCTGGGAAATCTTAATAAGACATTTCAGTAAAAATTGTGCCTGATTATATGTTGAAATGGCCATTTATTTAGCTCATCTAAATGTGACATTTGTGAAACTTGATTAGGTGTAGATCCGGCCTTTAGTAGTAGTCCGTACAGGCAGTACACAAAAATGTCATAAACTATTTAAGTAGTCACACATTCATAATCAAAGGGCTGCAAGCTCTGTGGTATCAACTAAATCGTACAGTATATCTGTATGCACTTTCCTGTATAAGTTTTTTTATATACTATAATTCATCTTGCAGGGGCACAGAGATGCAGCGACTGCGTTTAGATTTTTTACTGTAACAGATTGAGTTTGATACATACGGAATTTTGCATGGCCAGAGTTGCATCAAAAATCATTTATGTTAATTTTTTTATGACATCCTTGCATATCGTGTCTTAAAAAAGGCACTTAAAAATAGTTGTCTCGACTGGGATTTGAACACCAGACCACTCGCACCTTAGACGAGCACGTTACCCCTACACCACGGGAAGTTATAGGAAGAAAACTGAATATATAGATTTTTAGGATTTGTAATCCTTATTAATTTTGAGGTATTTTGTTCACGATAAACCTGTTGTTTAACACTGATGTAAATAATTTAGCAAAAATCTTATCGCCAAACAGTCTGACATGTATATATTCCACTACTCGACAGTCAGATTTATCTGAAGTATTCGGTAATCGACATTGCTAAAAATAGCATTTTCATTGATTAAAATGACATTCATCCGCGTAATTTGTGAGTGTGCATTTATTGACAATTCCATCAGCCAACACTACTTTTAAGCTTTGAATGCGTTGTAATTTGTTGGATACTTTTAATAAAATAAAAATATTTCTTTCTTTTACATCGCTAATTTTAAGCTGTTTTAGAAATACTTGTTGTTAGGTTTGTCGTGAAGTGCTGTGCCAGAGATTGAATGTCAGCATTGTATTTCCTGAAAATACAATAATGTAAAGTTCTCACTGGGGGGGGGGGGGGGGGGGGGTCCAGACGGTATAGAAAAAATGCTTAAAGCAAAGCTTTGCAGGATTTTTATGAAAATTGGGTCATTTCATTAGCACATCAAGATATGTGCAGAACTTATATGCCAGGTGTGCCGGCTCAAGGTCGGGGGACACACCTACAGGTCAAAGAATTGTGACTTGGGTTTCATGTCCGCTCCTTATCTTCAAAACCCCATAAAGGATTTTCAGGCACTTTGTGTAAAATGTTAACCACATCGAGACAACAATATGCAGAACCTTTCTTTGGGTTACATACTAAAAGTGTTGTTATTTTTTTTTGATACCTCCAAAATGAAAATGTTGGTATTTGCAAATGGCAAATGGCATTTGCAAATGGGGTACTGTAATTTACAGGTGGCGAAGTGTTTAAAATGGTGTTTTACAAATGGCGTAATTATCCAAACCTCTACTTTGCAAATTGCGTCATGTTAAAATATGTACGAGAAAAACAAAAATAAAAATATGTACAAAAAACTAAAATTAAATTTGTATGCAAAATTTAAAACGAATATGTATGCAAAATTAAAAAAAAGTATGTATTCAAACTTTAAAAAAAATACATGTATGTACGACAAACAAACAAAAAATATGTACGAAAAACAAAACAAAAAGTATTTTAAAAATGCAAAAGTCACTTTTATGCCACCGTTCAAAATACTCTAGTGCAGAGATTGTGTATTCCTAAAATTAAAAGATGCTGCGAAAAATGTCCCGTTTTGTCAGTCATTTACTTGATAACTTTTGGTGCCATATTAAGCCCCATTTTAAATATATTGGGAATGAAATAAAATACAGTTAATATTTTTTTCCAAAGAACTATAAATATACTCTATTGCAATGTTCTGGTGAAACATCAAGGTTTCGATCGGACTATAAATAGTGATTTTTACAAATACATTATTAAGCTTATCAAAAATTTAAGGGTTTTTGTAAGCTCCGTAACAACCGTTCGCCAGAGGCTTTTTTAATTGGGAAATCTTACATACTTCTAAAATGTTAAAATAATGGTATCAGAGAAATGTAAGATGCTTGTTACCTGAATAAAGTAGCGATAAATGTGAGATTATTTGTCATAAAAGTAGTCAAAACAATGTTGTATTTGACTTTCATATAAAATACTAATTCACTATAATTGTACTCATCATTGCCAAAAAGCAACAGATGAAAAAGATGGTTCAGGTAATTGGCCAATGTGTATTTTTTTGATAATATAGAAGAACATCAAAATAAAAAGCTTTTAAGAACAACAAATAAAAGCATAATGGGCCTTTAAAACGTTATTTTTAACCATTGGGGGGGGGGGGGAGTCGATACCCCACAATCCCCTCTATACCCCCAGTGAGAGAATTTTACATTATTCTGAAGCTCCGCTCTTAATGTGCGACTACTTAAAAAGTTGATATTTTTAGATTTTTAGGACTACTACCTTAAGCCGCATCTACACATAGTCAAATTTCTTATATGTCACAATTAGCTAAATAAATGGCTCTTTTAACATATTATCAGGCACATTTTTTACTGAAATGTCTTTCTAAAATTGCCCAGAATTTATACCTTTGTCTATGCTAAGACTATCATATTTCTATAAAATGTGTAAAAAACGGGAAAATAATCCATTTAGCTAAAAACAATGGAGTAAATGAAAGGTAATACATTCTTTCAAAATAAATGGAAAATTTGAGAAAAAAATATTTAAAGCTGAATAATTGATACAAATTCTTTATTAGGTGATTTATTTGGTGAAAGTTTTACACTTAATAATCAAGGCCATTTAAATCCCTATTGATTCTACTATAATCCAGGGCACATGTTTTGCGTCTTTTTAATACCTTAATTTTTGTTTACCATTCGCTTTGACTACATATATTATTTAAAACATTATGCACATTAATTATCAAAGTAAAAAGTAAAGTAATTAATAATCAAGTAAATGACTGACAGAACATGATATTTTTTCGCAGCATCTATACATTAATAATTTATGTTCTAGAGTACTTTGTTATATGAACACAATTTTAGATATTTCAAGTGGTAAAATTAATGAAACTTTTGTCACTTAAGCATGAAACCGCCATCTTGAACTCCACCTCAAATTTTCAATGTCGCAGATCGAAAATTAGTCAGAACTCAGTATTTAAGCAGAACTCAGTTGACACCTTCAGAACTTTTGAACCCAAAGTGAGTTGATATGTAGCATAATTACGCACTTTGGGGTCAATTTCTCGATTTTGACCCCAAAGTGCGTTGGGCCCCAAAGTGCGGTGCGAAGTGTAATGCTCTTTGGGGTCGGACCCCAAAGTGCGTTTGACCCCAAAGTGCGGTGTTACACAGCATTTAGAGAACGATTTCATGCAAAAATTAATGCCTAGATAACATAAAGAGACAACTATTTCAATACCAACATCTATAAAACATTGATAAATATTATTCTGCCCCCACCCACCCCACTCCCAACAAATTAAAATTTGTTTACTAACTAATCTAATATTAATCTAGTGTGCATACTTAACGGAGTACACAGTGCACAAACAATCTAACTGACTGTGTCTATTGAAATAATAGCATGTATATAAAAAGTTGATTTAAGTCAAATTCTGTTTTTTCTGAAATCAAGATCAACAAAATAAAAAAGTAAAGGGGAAACTATCGAAAAAACTTTAAAAAAAGCTGATACATTTTCATGCATATATTTTAGTTTTTTACTGCTTATCCGTAAATCAAGTAGTTTAAACAGTAAACTTTGAATTATACTATATATTAAGATAAAATAAAAGGATCAGTAGTGCCTCTGTATTTGCGAAAACCAAAGTGGATTTCGTTAAAAAATACATTGTATTTTGATATTCACTTCATTAATTCAATGTAGTTGTTATTGTAACAAAAATCAAAGATTTTGTTCGACGGATCAGACTCTCGACTTTTGGTTTCATTGATTCAAGCACATTAACGATCAGCCGATGCTATAGTCGTTAGGGATGTTGCATCTTTTCATTATCCCTCATGTACCGACTCAATCAAACCGAGTCTGCAATTTTCATCTTATTTTGTTTCTTTGATACTTCCGAGGGATTACCCATTTTTCGTGATTTTTAAAGATCGATTTATAAGGATAATGGGCATTTTCCATTCTGATATGTTCTGCTTAGGAAATAGATATCAATATTGAATACATTGCTGTGTTCGAGTTTAAATGCGGTTGATTATAATCACGAATGCCGACAGATCTGAGTGATAAATTACAAAACATTTGAACAAATTAACCATGCATTATACTATAATGCAAGAAAAATAATATCTATTTCAATTCTAACATGCTAATAAGAAGGAAATTAATAAATTTTACCCAAAGTGATGTTATACACATTTTAGCACCATTAAAGAAATCTGTCATCACTAAATTAAACCCAGATGCTTTGATTCTCGATAAAGACGTAAATGGTTCGGCCAACTGATCAGTTATCAAAAGGTTCATCACGATTTAAAAAGCTAACCTCCATTTCTATGCTCAAAACTTGCCTCAGTTTGCTTTTTCAAAATATCATAAACAACGAAAGGTCAATTATGCATAATTATTTGGTACAACAACAAAACAATATTAAACTTCAAACTTATTTTATTTTATAGTCATACATAGTGGCATATGTAATTTATGTGACTGAGTAATGTCTTAGTAAATCTTTACCATTTTATGGGCACGACTCCTAATTAGTAGGGATAACGGTCATACAAAACCCTGTTAGGGCATCCCTAGCAAAACAAACAAATGACATAAATTCAAAACAAGCAAATGGAACAAACTGTATAAACTTTTGGAACAGTATGTTCTAGAAAATGATTGATCAAAGCTCTTCAAACAAAACTAGTCTTCAATTCTTTATTCACAAAACAGTCAATTTAAACAAATGTATATGAGCAACAACAATTCATTGACACTATTGAGCGAAGCAGAAACCAGTATCGCCAGTATCACTTAATGTCTATTCGCCGGCCGTCACTAGTCTACAGATGGAGAACGGGAGATTTCCCGGTTTCTAGTCGAAGGCTCCGCCAATAATATATCAAAGTGCTGAAGGCACTGCAGTTGGGACGTACTTGAAGTAGGTACGTCACAAGATCAAAATTACTATTTTTTACTATTTCGTGGGCAGGTTATTAAATGTGTGAAGGGTGTTGCCGGTTGATAAATATAAATTACACAATTCAGTAAATGAAAAGTAGTTGAATCAATTATTTTATGACATACATGTTCAAATATAATATTTAGGTTACATGTAGGTCCATCACAAACTGTTATTGGTCGTTTTTGACAAGAGCCACAACTAAAATAAGAGCTGCCAGAGGAAACTGCACGCTAGACCTTTTTTAACCCATTACGCGATATACACGCCTTTTAACGCCTTTTTCACCCCCCTTTTTTGTTGTCTCAAATGGTGAAAAAATGCCTAATTTAGGCCCCCAACACATGTTTTTGTTTGAAAAATGTTGTTGAAAAGCATTTGACTCTATCTCAATCCATTGAGAAGTTGCAGCACTTTGAAATCAATTTTGATGGAAATAATCAACGCAAAATAGTGATTTTTGGCAATTTTGAGATGCCCCCTCGTTGCCATGGTAACAGAAAATTTAAGCCTGAGCATGTTGTTGCAAAGGCAATGGTCCAGTCAACATTTGTGCCAAGTTTGATGAGTATTGAAGCAGTTTTTATAGTTTTATAGCAATTTGAACTTAAAAACAGCCATTTTTCACAAAATGCTCATGAAGTAATGGGTTAACACATGACATAATAAGGCGAGACAAAATTAAGAAAAAATTATCAATTATGATATAAATATATTTTTGTATCAGTATCAAGAAAACACTCAAATTGTCAATATTTTGCATCACATTATATGAATATGGCCATGCCATTAAAACTCATAATGGCTTTTATACACCGCACTTCTCATGCTAATCTCTTTCACTGTGTTATGTTTGAAACAAATTCCGTTAATATTTTAGTCCTCTCATGAAATAATATAAAGGGAAATCTACGAAAGTAGGGCCATTTCAACTTCATGAATTCCCGACTTCATCTTCAAGAATTCACATTTTTAACTTCGTGATTTCACGTTTTCAACATACGGAATTCACGAATTCACGATTTATAATTTCAACTTCATGAATTCACGATTTCAACTTCATGAATTCAACTTCGTGAATTCACGATTTCAACTTCACGAATTCACGATTTCAACTTCACGAATTCACAATTTCAACTTTATGAATTCACGATTTCAACTTCACGAATTCACGATTTCAACTTCATAAATTCATGATTTCAACTTCCTCAATTCACAATTTTAACTTCAAGAATTTAAATATATGAATTCACGATTTCAACTTCACGAATTCATGATTTAAACTGCATGAATTCACGATTTCAACTGCATGAATTCACGATTTCAACTTCATGAATCCGCGATTTCAACTTCACGAATTCACGATTTCAACTTCACGAATTCATGAGTTCAACTTCAACGTATATGCCACGTGGCCGTGACGTCATTTGTCGCAATATTGAATGAAGTTGCGTGAAAAAATGCTCAGTTCTTTTTTTTTATATAAGTTTTAAATATATCATTATTTTCATTTCAAATCTTTTAAAAGTATTTGTAGGAAAATTATTCATGTTAGTTGGTGGTAAAGGAACATATATAGTGACCTAGAACACATAAATCCCACTATACTCTGAATTAGACCCCGGGTCTAAACCAAAAGTTTATATTTTAAAATAATGTTTAAAAAATACATCAGGGTTCAATCTCTGTGCATCTGTTTGCCAGAATTTTTTCGTGTACAAGATATAATATTTTAATTTATTGTTTTGTTTCATCCAATTACAGATGCTGTTGTTAAATATTATTAAGAAATTTCTGGTTTGGCTTTTCGTTGTTAAATCTTAAGTAGACAATAAATACTGCGGGTTTACAAGTGCCAGCATCATCCAACGAACAATTGTTTCGTCGAAAGTCAACAGTAGCTTTGTTCCTGGAAATGGCCATCCAATTTATTTATTTTATTCTATGCTCGATAAACTAAAACTCATGAATTGCGCTATCAAGCTCGCAACACATTTCAATCCGTTTCAATGGAGTCCTGTTTGAGGCAGTTAAAATATCGCCTGTCAAGCTTTAAGATTGACTAAATCTCTTGTTTTTGGTCGAAGACTAGAAGACTAGGTAGCGCTTTTGTACACATTCGGGCGTCGGTGTCGACGTCACACTTTGGTTAAGTATTTGCGTGCAAGTTGGTATCTCTAAAACTACTTAATGGAAGGATTTAGACTTATTTGGGAGCATAATGTGCTATATCCAAGGCCCTTTACTCTAATATGGATTTTGAAAGAACTATGGCTCTATTTGATCTTAGAAAATTCAACATTATCCAGATTCTTGTTTTCCTAAGCACTAACAATAGTCGTGTGCACTGCTCTTGTTAATAGATAAGTAGCTATATATAAAAATTATCTTTAAAAAGAACATTTATTGTAGTCACTGGTGCTGTAAACAAGAAACATGCGAGAATTAATGTTTATCATAGCGATTTTTTTTACATTTTGATTATCACAAGGATGTAGTTAAGCATGCGACAAATTTAATGTTGAATGGCGCCAAAACTTTTATTCGATAATGCAAAAACCTCGCTACATTTTATCTATAAAGATACAGAAGGGCGATACAAGACTTTAAGAGAAAAATATCTAGCATTTCAATAGATGTCATATAACTTGCACAAACAGTACACCGTATAATGCAGCTGCACTGAATTTACATGGAAGGTAACAGTTATTTACAGACGTAAGACGACAATTCTTAAATAACTCCGCTGGGAGTATAGTCGTATTTTAATCTATTGCTTAACAAAATGTCACCTTGCTGGATGTAGATAAACAAGATAAACAATTTTCGTGAAATTTACTTTAATTTGAACAAATCCTGAAAATAAAAAAAAACATAAAAAATTAATGAATTACAGAAGAAATACCGCTTGATGGTATACTAGTAATAGCTCAACATCGGTCATTTATTTCAATGCATGGGGATAAATAAATTAAGATTATATGATCAAGAGTAAAATATGGTGGCTAATTTCGAACGCTTTTGTTTGTCGTGTTGTCGCCAAACGGCGAGTTGTCGGACTCTCGTCTTGTCGTCCTGTCGTTGTCGTGCAGCGTGTTGTCGCGATGTCACATTGTAACCTCAGCTCAAATCTAAGGATTGGCTTATAAGCTATGGAACAGGAAGACATCGCGGCAACGCGCGCATGACAACGCTTCGTTTGGCTCGCTTTGCTAGTGACAGGATGACAAGACGACAGTGCGAAAACGCGTCGTTTGGTGGCACATTTCGCTAGCGAAATGACGACAAAGAGATAACGATATAGGTTGTGTTGTCTTTATCGACAACGCAATGCGCAAAGTGAAGCAAATCAGCCACAACAGTAAAAATCTATCATGGTACTGGTTACCATGACAAAAATTTCCCATCAAAAGTAAGACAAAACTAGATATGACATATATGCCCACACTCATCCAATGCTACTAGATACAAAAATATGCCTAGACACTACATTTATCAAGTGCTTAATTTGTTTCCATTTATCTCTCTTTAATTTTGTTATAAAAATGACAAACCAATGATAAATGAACGCTTCAATAATGTGCATGCATGAGCTAAAATGGAGGATAAAAACATAATGAACCAATGGAAAACATTTTTGGACGGACGGCAAATACAAATGCCCCTAGTCTGAGAGGCATAAAAAGAATTAAAAGACAATCAACGTGGTTAATGTACAATGTTTGATTTACATCAACAATAAATAAAATCTATAAATTTCTATATAAATTTTCTATATAATTCAAAACAAATCCATTTGTAGCACAATTATTACAAAGGGAAGAACAATTTAGTTATGGTGCTCGGTTACTGCAATGCCTCTGAGTGATCTTTAACTCTTTTTTTTCAGTTAAAATTAAATACTTTCACCTGTGCCTCGGAACATGATGAATGGACAAGATGACCAATATGTACATCCAAGAGTATAATATACATGTCTATACTAAAACGAGTGTCTTTATCCTTTTCTAAATTCTGATTTTGTAAGTAGTCAAAAATTGTTAAAAGATAACTATCTTGTTCAATAAGATGCACTTTTGTACATGTGTCTATAAAAATTATAATTTATTTCGTATTAAATCATTCATGTGACATTATTGATATAAATCATATTCAAAACTGCCCTGCCACTGAAGGAGATTCATACTCTCACCCACCACTTTCAACTATTTGAAACTGGAGTTTTCTGATGTCAAAATTGATCTAAACCTATATGTTATGGTGTTTGCCTTGCTAAAAGAATATTATAATCTACCAAACATGATTTTGGTAAACAAAGGGGCAGATAATTAAGAAAACAATAATCTTCTGACGCCAAATTGAATAAAAAAAACTAAAAATGTAAAATTACTTATCAGAGTTAGTTATGAGTTATAAAACCTTAAAAAACACAGTGCATTGTAACACCGCATATTGGGGTCAAACGCACTTTGGGGTCCGACCAGCTAAAATGCATTAAAGCATAAAGCTAAATGCATTATTTTCCCGTTTTTTATTTAAACATTTTATAGAAATATGATAGTTAGCATAGACAAAGGTATAAATTCTGGGAAATCTTAGTAAGACATTTCAGTAAAAAATGTGCCTGATAATATGTTGAAAGAGCCATTTATTTAGCTAAATGTGACATATAAGAAACTTGACTAGGTGTAGATTCGGCTTTAAGTAGTAGTCAGTACAGGCAGCACTAAAGATATCAACTATTTAAGTAGTCGCACATTAAAGCTACATGCCTCCAGATGAGTCAAAATATCTCAATAAAATCAAACTTGAGAAAAATATACTAAGGAGTAAAAAACAGTAAAAAGTTTCAAGATTCAAGTAATATTTCACATATTATGTCCGATTAATGACTGATTTTCAATATAAACAACTATATTCTACTGCGTTACTAACGTAGAAAAGACTATTTATGCACATTTTGACCACTTTTTTGGTAATTTACATGGTTTGTAAGTGCCATTGATAATGTGTAAATTGCTTCCTTTTGGCCACTTCACAATATTACACATTCAAATACATTTTCAAAATTTTCATTAAAATTAGCATAAATTTGGAGGCGTGCCACTTTAAGAGCGGAGCTTCAGAATAATGTAAACATCTCACTGGGGGTATAGAGGAGATTGTGGGGTATCGAACACCGAGGGTTAAAAATAACGTTTTAAAGGCCCATTATGCTTTTATTTGTTTTTCTTAAAAGCTTTTCATTTTGATGTTCTTCTATATTATCCAAAAATACACATTGGCCAATTACCTGAACCATCTTTTTCATTTGTTGCTTTTTGGCAATGATGAGTACAGTTATAGTGAATTAGTATTTTATAGGGAAGTCAAATACTACAGTGTTTTGACTTCTTTTATGACAAATAATTTCACATTCACACAAGCATCTTACATTTCTCAGATACCATTATTTTAACATTATGAAATTCATGTTTGCTCTTTCTAAAGAAGTATGTAAGATTTACCATAAGAAAGCCTCTGGCGAACGATTGTTACGGAGCTTACAAAAACCATTAAGTTTGTTGATAAGCTTAATAATATTTTTGTAAAAATCACATTTTATAGTCCGATCGAAAAACTTGATGTTTCACCAGAACATTGCAATAGAGTATGTTTATAGTTCTTTGAAAAAAAAAATTAACTGCATTTTATTTCATTCCCAACATATTTAAAATGGGGCTCAATATGGCACTAAAAGTTATCGAGTAAATGACCGACAAAACGGGATATTTTTCGCAGCATCTTTTAATTCTAGGAATGCACAATTTCTGTACTAGAGTATTTTGAATGGTGGAATAAAAGTGACATTTGTATTTTTTTTGGATACTGTTTTTTGTTTTACGTACATAATTTTTGTTTGTTTGTCGTACATATTTTTTTAAATTTTGAATACATATATCTTTTAGTTTTGCATACATATTCTTTTTTAGTTTGCATACATACTTTATTTTAGTTTTGCATACATATTCTTTTTTAGTTTGCGTACATATTTTATTTTAGTTTTTTTTGTACATATTTTATTTTTGTTTTTTTCGTACGTATTTTTACATGACGCCATTTGCAAAGTAGAGGTTTGGATAATTACACCATCTGTAAAACACCATTTTTAAACACTTCGCCATCTGTAAATTAAAGTACCTCATTTGCAAATGCCATTTGCAAATACCAATATTTTCATTTTTGGAGGTATCATAAAATAACAACACTTTTTAGTATATATTTAAATATATAGTCCGCGGTAACCCAAAGAATGGTTCTGCATATGGTCTCGATGTGGTTAACATTTGTCACAAGGTGCCTTAAAAATCCTTCGGGGGGTTTTGGAGATAAGGAGCGTACATGAAACCCAAGTCTTTATCCTTTGACCTGAAGGTGTGACCCCGACCTTGAGCCTGCACACCTGGCATATTAGTTCTGCACATTATCTGGATGTGCTAAAGAATTGACCTAAGTTACATAATTCTCAATTCTCAGGGGGTAGGGTTGAGTGGTGCATATTCATGGAATAATAACTGATCACCAATCAACAGCCCTTTCCAAATAGACAGTAATATAACAGTATATAATAATAAAAATAATAATTATATAAAATGCATATAATATAAAAAATGGGCCGAAAAGGGTCGGCCGAAACCAGACTTGCCCGGCCGAAAACGACTGGGCCAATTCCAAAAAAAGGGCCGAAATGGGACCAAACCACTGTGCTAGTTTTATACTCACCTATGGACTGTTATGAGATTTGAAGGTTGTTTTTTATTGGCTAAAATATATATGAAAAACAAAAATAAGATATGTACAAAAAAAAAAAAAAAAAAAAAAAAATGAACGCAAAACTAAAAAAAAATATGTATGCAAAACTGAAAAAATATGTATGCAAAACTAAAATAAAATATGTATACAAAACTAAAAACAAAAAAATGCAAATGTCACTTTTATGCCACCGTAATTTTGTAATATGAACACAATTTTTAGATATTTCAAGTGGTAAAATTAATGAAACTTTTATCACTTAAGCATCATAAAGTATTGACCGCCATCTTGAATTCCTCCTCAAATATTCCAATGTCGCATATAAATAAGTCAGTACTCAGTATTTAAGCAGAACTCAGATGACACCTTTAGACCTCTGGAACCCAAAGTGCGTTGATATGTAATTTCAATTTTTCGATGTTGACCCCAAAGTGCGGTGTTACAAAGGTCCTAATATTGAGCCTTGTGGAACACCGGAAATTATTTTCATTGTCTGAGATTGAAGATTACCTATTTTAACCAGCTGTATACTGTTAAAAAGATATGACTAAAAAAACTTAATGATAAAGCTTAAGTTCATGCAGAAATATTTCATGATCAACCAAATCAAAGGCTTTCTTTAAATCCAAGAACACAGTCCCGATAATTTTTTCCACTGTCGACATCTTTTAACCAAGTATCTATTAAACTAATGAGTGCAGTATTACAAGAATGATTTTTGCGAAATCCTGATTGCTTATTATGAATTATGCTGTTTTTTTCCAAAGAACGAATGTATTTGTTTGGCAATATGGCGCTCAAATATTTTGGATATAGTTGACAGGTCGATAGTTATTTGCTTCATTCTTTTACCCGATTTAAAAATAGGTATAACTCTAGCTTTTTTTAAATCATCTGGGAAAATATTAGATTTAATACTATTATTGATAAATGATGCAATTATTGGTGTAATATAATCTCCACAATATTTGATGATGTTTGGTCCAATTCCATCCAATCCTGTAGATTTTTTAATATTCAGTTTTTCAATAATAAGTTTTACTTTAAACGGTGTGATAAATTCAATATTAAATTCATGATATATAAGCTTTTGGTCTAAAGTTTCTTTCAAGTTTGAAAAATTTGTATTTGAAAACTTTGTTTTATGTATGACATCCGAGATATTGACAAAATACTTGTTTAATTTATTTAAAATATTTACATTTCCGTAGATTTCTTAATTACCTGTCACTAGTCTGTCTGGCATTGTAATACAACCTTTTTTTTATTTAGATTTGAAATGTCCTTTAAACATTTTCCATAAAAATGTCGGGTCTTTGTTTTTTTTAATAGAATTGTTTACTTTTTTAATCATTGATGATATTTTATTTCTGAGCTATTTGTATTGTACATGTCTCCCTACTTTATGATAGTAATCGCGTTCATGTATTAGATATTTTATCTCATCAGTAAACCATTCCGGCCGGTGTTCACGTTTGATAAGTTTTACTTTTATTGGTGCATGCTTTTTCAAGATAGTATTTAAAATGGAGTAAAATAAGTTAAGAGATTTATTCAGATTAATTATGTGCTCGACTAATTCAAGATCGGATAAAGCAAGGTCTACCTGAATATAAATTTCATTGAAGTTTTTAAAACATCTATATTTAATCGAATTATGTTCATTAATCAATCGGGTACATGCTTTCGTTGATCTTGAAATACATATCGGATAATGATCACTTAATGAGGTATCACTGAAAA
>NW_026855170.1:0-19672 GCF_026571515.1 Ruditapes philippinarum | reverse complement strand
TCTTTCATTCTAGATAGTTTTCACAACATAATTCGACAAAAAAATGTTTTTATTTATCACATTTTTCAAACAAAATGGCGCCCTCAATGTGAAAATACACAGGGAGATAATAAGAACGGCGAGTGCATTGTTGTAGAATAATGCACGCTTCGGGCTTACTTTGTTTATATAGAAACATTTCCGATAGTGTGATTAAAGGTAGTTTACCTGTCTAATAAAATTCTTTAAAAAACGGTGACAGGATAAATAGAATAATAGATTGGTGCCGTGGATGGAGAAAGTTTATCTGGCTCTGCTCCGGAATTTATTGTGTCGCCTTCGGCTCATCCAATAAATTCCTCCGCCTCGCCAGATAAACTTTCTCCATCCGCGGCACCAACCTATTATTCTCTATATTCACCGCCAAATAATTACTCGGCAATATTACTGAAAAGTTAAGTTATTACGGTTATATCCTGTTACATCCGCGGAGATATTCAGGAATAAAGAATATAATTGTTTTTATATATAATTCCTATCCCACGGTTATGGAATCACCGTTCATTCATTTCCTTACAAATGGATGATTATTATTTAATTATTGTGCATCTTTTAAAGATGAAAAAATAATTTGAACATTTGAATGTAGGTCAAGGCAAATAATAACAAAACAAATGATTTCAGGATAACATTTCAAATTATCTTGAGTGACAGAGAGCTAGAATTAACAAATTACGTAACGGGAGTATAGGAATAAAGATATCAAGCATTTTAAATGGACTTTTCTATGTTTTTAATTTGGATAAACCATAAAGTATGTTTATAAAAGTATTCAAATTATGTACTCACAAAGAAAAGTCAAGATCACGAGCTCCCCTTTAATAGTTCAGTATTGCAGCCACCATTATTCCTAAGTAACCGTAAAAGACGACTGAAAGGGTTTGAATGATATTATACATAAATATTAAAGGTTTTGATCGATTTATTTATATGTCGAACAAATTAGACGTAAAATCAGGAATGTTTGCTTGAGTGACAAATATGTTTGTGGAATTATATTTTCAGACAAGAATCCATAAAAGTAAGTAAATAAGAGTTCATAAATAGTTCGAGCTTTCACGTTGTAAATGGATGGAAAATATGGTAGTGTTGCGTAGCATATTGAAGGGAGTGATTTATCATTTGCTGTGTGGAACTGCAATGGATTAGCTAAGTATAAAATGGACGATAAAGAGTTCTGTAACCTGATTGAAAATTACGATGTCATTTTCTTGCTAGAGACGTGGACTAACCAGGATAGTATAGTAGATTTCGATGGTTACAAATCTCACAATTTTTATCGCAAATTCCAGCATAAAAAGGCACGTAGATGTAGTGGTGGTATAGTGTTTGTACTGTCGAGAATCAATTGCAAAAGGCATAACAGTAGTTCGTAATCACTTTGACACAATCGTTTGAATTAAACTAGACAAAGACTTTTTCAGGATAGAAAGTGATATTTTTTATTTGTGCAACATACATATGGGACAAGATTCACCGGCGTATAATTTTGTCAATAGCAATCTATTTGAAATTATTGAAAGCGATATACATTATTATCATACTTTAGGAACTGTACTGATTGCGGGAGATATGAATAGTAGAGTTGGTAGAAAAGCAGACTATATTTTATACGATAAAATGAATTCAGTCATGGATAGACAGGATTATGTTCCGGACATTCCAATCGAACGGTCGACAATGGACACTCATCATAACTCTAACGGTATCCAGCTTCTAGACATGTGCAAAGCCACTGATTTACGGATTTGTAACGGGCGTTTTTTAAAGACACAGAATCGTATACATTCTGCGGATACAATGGGAGCTCCGTTATAGACTATTTATTATGTAAGCAAGATGATTACAGATTAATCCAGACATTTCACATATCTGATTTCAACATGTTCTCAGATCATGCAATTATTTGCTTCAGTATTGCCATAAACAGTTATAACACATCATGTGGTGAACAAAGTACATCAAACTTAATTAGATGGGACCCAGATAAGCGTGAAGCCTATAGACGAGGTCTAATATCTAAATTGCCCCAGTTTAATAATGTTTTGGGCACATTAGAAACTGTAAACCAGTCTACAATAGATAATGCTGTGGGGGAATTTGTTAATCGAATAAACTGTGTGGCGAAGCCAATATTCTCAAAGGAAATAAAAAACTGTCCTCCGAAGCAATTTGCAAGTAAAGCTGTTATAAAACCCGCGGAATGGTTTGATATAACGTGTAGAGAATCAAAACGGGATTATATTGAAGCATTGCGTTGTTTTAATGAATTTAAAACTGATGAAAACAGGATTAATCTTATGTGTAAAAAACGTTTGTATAAAAAGATTGTGAAATCAAAACGTAATAAATATAAACATGTCAAAATGAAAGAAATCGAGGATTTAAAAAGAAAAAAACCAAAGGACTTTTGGAAATACTTTTCAAAGACAAAAGATATGAAAGGGGGTAGTATATCTGTTGAACAATTTTTTGAGAACTTCAAGAATCTTTCACAAGAAATAAATATTACTTTTGATGAAAACAGCGAGCAATTTTGTAGTGAAAACCTGACTGCGGACAACCCTATATTTGAGGAGCTGGATGTTGTTATTACAAGCTCTGAAGTATATCGAGCGATCAAAGGTCTTAAGCGTGGAAAGGCGGCATCGAGTGATGAAATTATAAATGAATATTTAATTGAAGGGAGCGATATTCTCACGTCACACTTGGTTGACTTATTTAACAAGATATTCTCCAGTGGCTATTTTCCTTCTGCCTGGATGGATGGGATAATAATACCGCTTTTCAAGAAAGGCGACGAAAATGACGTGAATAACTATAGGGGAATTACATTAATAAGTGTTCTAGCAAAATTGTTTACGCTAGATTATCTCAGTGGTGTTTTACATGATGTTATTTCAGACTCACAATTTGGATTTAAAAAGGGGTTTTCCACGACAGATGCGATTTTCTGTTTAAATAGTATAATAGAAAGTAGTTTTAATAATGGGAAAAGACTTTATGCTACATTTATAGATATGAAAAAGTGTTTTGACAGCGTTTACAGAAATGCTTTATGGTTTAAAATGTATAAACTTGGAATAAATGGTAAAATGCTATAAGATCAATGTATGAATACGTGAGATGCCGTGTCAGGCACTGTAACCAATATTCGGATTTCATGGACTTAATCGTTGGTCTAAAACAAGGAGAAATCTGTTCACCTCTTTTCTGGTCTATGTTTATTGAAGACCTAGAATTATTCCTAGGATCTAGACCAGGAAGTGGTTTTAATTATGGTGATATAACACTAATCCTTTTCCTATATGCAGACGATATGGTGCTATTATCGGATAACATCGAGGATCTTCAACTGAGTTTAAATGACTTAAACACATATTGTAATCGATGGGGTTTGAAAGTAAACACGGAAAAATCCAAAGTGATGGTATTTCGAAAGAGTGGAAGATTACATGATGATGAGAAATGGACATACGATGGAATTACATTAGAAACAGTCGAGAACTTTAACTATCTAGGTGTCGTATTTGGTTCAAATGGTGGATTCAATCTTAATTCCCAAATGTTAGTGGGTAAAGCGCTTAAAGCAATGAATACATTATTAGTTAATACGGAAGAGTTCGAGTTTTCCCCAAAAACTATGTGTAGTTTATTTTATTCGTTTGTAACCTCGATTTTAAATTATTCAGCTGAGGTGTGGGGTTTTACCAAATGTAAAGAGATGGAGCGTATACACTGGAAGTTCTGCAAACGAGTATTAAATGTTAAGATATCCACAAGTAATGCTGGTGTATATGGTGAATTAGGACGATTTCCGCTGTATATCAATCGCTACATTAAAGTGCTTAAATTTTGGTTTAAAGTGTTAAAAACTAGTAATTGTGTTATAAAAACAGTGTATTCAATTATGCTGGAAAACGTACAAAAGAATAAAACTAATTGGTTGTCAAATGTAAAGTCAATGTTATATGCGTTTGGTTATGGGTATGTTTGGGAAAACCCTTTAAATTGTAATGAAGTCACATTTATTATACAATTTAAACAGCATTTGTTAGACTGTTTCACTCAGGAATGGAAAAGTAGCTTAGAGAACAACAGAGTGTTAACTGTATATAAGCATATTAAACATGACTTCAAATATGAAAGTTACTTGAGTTCTGTTAAAAACAAATTATTTAGACAACTTATTACAAAATTTAGATTATCCGCTCACAAACTACGCATCGAAACAGGAAGGTATGGACAAAATAGAATTGAAAGAACTGAAAGACGTTGTGAAATATGTAATTCTTCTGATATTGAAGATGAGTTCCATTTTGTTATTATGTGTCCCAAGTATAAATGGATTAGGAAACGTTACATAGACAATTATTATTATGAACGACCTAGCATGTTTAAATTTCTTGAATTAATGTCAGTCACAAACATAGATGTTTTAAACAAATTAGCATGTTATCTTAATTGTGCTTTAAAAATCAGATCCAACGAACTGCTATAATTTGATGTTTTGTATAACCTTCACTAGTGACATTTGTTAAAAAAAAACAACAACATTAAATACGTTATATTCAGAAATTGCCAGTTACTGTGGCGATTTGTACTCATGAATTGCATTAGTTTCTGTTACACATAAAATGTTATTCAGAAAGTTTATTTATCTCTCTCTGTACTCATGCTATAATTAATTTGACTTTTGTATTATATGTATTGTATTTATATAGACGAGGAGCGTAGAGCTCAAGTCTACAATAAAGATTTTGTTCTGTTCTGTTCTGTAAACTGAATATTGTTTTAACCGATTACCAGTCAGTAGGCAACATATGCTGAGATTCATACAAAGTTTTAGTTTGTTGATTATATGTTATAACAAGGGTTTCGCTATTTCGGTATTTTTTGCACACGCTTTATTCATTATTTTGGTTCACATATTAAAAGCTGTTTCTATTTCAAAATTAGAAAAGTTCATATTTATATAATTTACATACTTGGTTAATGGCGCTGCCAAGCTTTCATTTATCTTTGAAAAAATGTTAAAGAAATGAGCACGAGATCGCTTTTTATAGAGAATGATTGCGAAAATAAACGTGATTTTCTTTCACCTTTGCCCTCCTTAGGGAATATTCAACTATTAACATTGTATGACATAAGAACCTTTAAATGCCTCAGAGACAAATATAATCACATGCCCATAAACTCTGTTTCTTATCTGACAGATCAAATTTAGTCTTAAATACATTTATGTAGTACCCATGTAATTTAAGCATTGCTACGTATCTAACAGTACCGAAATGTCAAAGAGAATGACAATAAATGTGTTATAAAAAGCAAAGTCATAAACAAAATAATGTAAATATATATTTTGCGTCATAAAGTTATCATTATAGCTTAGAAGCTTTCATGCGATAAATAGTCTGTCAGAATTATTTTATGGCTTTAGCATATTTCTTACAGTGGTTGATAACTGATATGTAAAGTATTTAAAGTATATATAGATATATTGTTTCTTTTCAATATGCGTTTGCACTTTAATGGCTAACTCTGCGTCAGTGATTAACATCTCTTTAAAAATGTACAAATCAATTAAGTTCTTCGTCCCTACCTCCAAAGAATTCGGGAAACAGAAGTACGGGAAACAATCTGATGGTAAAAAAACTTTCTTTTTGCTGAAACTACTACATTTTGTACTTTGAAATACAAAATCGCATTGCCTTGCACTGCCGAAAGCTGAACTGTAAAATTATCAAATGAAAGTCAATGCAATAACAAAAACATCTGCCGCATTCCCTGTATATATTTTAAATGATATTAATTTGAAAAAAAAATCGATTTGGAACTTATGGGATTTCAATATCAAACTTACAATAGTATAGGATCTTGCATGTTTATCTGGCTTTATATTGGTGGCAAAGACTAAACATTTTCGGTTTCAGCAGATTAAGGCTTAATCAAAGGGTCATAATTGTGGAAAAGAAAAAAGTGTACATACTTGAAAAAATTGTACTTATGTAGGCTTCTATTTATTCAGAGCATGCGTAATTAGCTTATTAAGAATTTTTATATTTCTTATATGTCAGCTATTTTTACCATTAAATTATTTGTTGTCATTTTGTTAGAGTAAACTTTCATAAACACAGTCATTTTAAAATCAAAGCAATCGTTATAGTTTGCACATCTTATTTTAGGAAAATGACGAATAGGTATTAAATCATTTATTTCCCTTCACTATCTGCTGACTTTAAACATTGAGATAATGTTTTTGATAAGATTTTGCTGTTTTTTTACCTGTAATTCTACAATTCGCGTTTTATTTGTGTAACTCGACTTAATTATGCATTTGTTTAGATACTTGGATCTGTTTAATTTCTTTGACATAAATACCACATAGCCAAAACATTTAGAGATATAAATAATTCCTTCATCTGTCGAAGTTTATAAGAAAATAATTAAATGCACAAGTGGTAATGACAGCACAGTTTATCCCCCCAAAAAACCTTTAAAATAACAGCAACAATCGTTTAGATTCAGAAATACACTATAAAAATGACATTATATACAAACTAAGTGTACTCTATACGCATTGCATTATTTTCTATCATAAACATACGTAATGATTGCATTTTGTTAAATCCGAACAAACCAAAATCACGCAGCCTGTTAGGTTATATACTTAATTCTTTTAATTACCTTAATCAAAAGAAACAAAGTGTAATTATTAAGGGTCGAACATTCAATTTAAGTCGTGAATGTAAAACCTTATAATGTTGGCATAATGCGGGAAATTTCATTTAAACATGCATTCTTATCACGACTGACAAGACTGTCCAATTCCGTGTCATCTGGAGGTTTACATCTACAACGAATTGCACATCATTAACGAAAGATTATCTATTAAATCCTTTTACTTTCAAAGTTATTCTTAGACCATGATTCATTCAGTCTGTAATTTAAATTCAAAATCAGTCTCAATGGAACATCATTCAATGTAACACTAAATACATGCTTTCAGACCAAAGCAAATAGATGTAAAATACAAAACTTTTCTGACAGTACACAACATAATATGTCTATAATAGGCACATTGTTCGTAAGTATTTCAGATATTGATAATATAATTGAAATGTATTATTTGGATATACGAAATACATGTATTAACAATGCAGGTTTGAAATAATGTTGATTTTTGTGATTTAGTAAAAACATTTATATGATTAAATTATAAAATCAGTTTGTCCTAGAAAATCTTATTCTATGCTAAATGAATTTATCTTATATCTGATCATGTATCCCACACTTGCCAGCAACATCCTTATATCAAATTATTTCATAGTTTGAGTTTATTGTTATGTCTGGTACTTAATGCTATCAACGTAATAAATTATTATTGTTAACATATCTTCCATTATAAACTTAGCACTTTGACATTCAGCAGATACTCTTTTAAATAATTTCATATTATATTAATCATGTAAATGAGTATTGTGTTCTCTATACACGTTACACGTTACAAGGTATCCGCGAAATTTAGGGAAAAAAACTGTCCAATCACCCTCGATACAACTGCTTAATCATTATGTGACATATGTGATCACTGATTATCACTCTTGTTTTTTATCTAAAGGTATCACAATCGCAAACAAATCTTGGCAGAGGATTTCTAAAGGTTATAAATTAAGAAAAAAAAGGAAATTCTTAAGACCGCCCAGAATAGTTGCTTGAATATATGAAGTAACATAAAATGCTATACTGATATATAAATTCAAATGAGCCAATAAATGTCATAATCAACGAAATAATAACTTGAAAACATAAATGAATAAATGTATCTGTGACATTTATTTCCCTATTTCACACATTATGAAATATTATGAAATTTCACCGTTCGGACAATGAGATATCCCAATATCATTGAGACGATGAGAATCCCTGACGAACGTCTAAGACGACAGAAAAAGAAAATATTGCAGACTCGGTTTAATTAAGCTTGTTCATCGACGGAACCGGAAAGTGTAAGCTACTGTCCATGATCTCAAGCATAATTCATCATTCAACAGGCAAGGGTAAAAATAAGAAGCATTCGGAGAATTTTTCACATTGCGGTTATCATAGGACCTTCAATATGGGTTAAAAACCGTTCCTATAATGAAATTCATAATTGTTTGATTAACGGATCTGCATTCTAATGAAATTGAAGCATATTTTCCTTTTCATCAGACAAAATACAACGGAAGACTTTGTTATAATTCTGTATATTTTATATATTTGTTCAGCCAAATGACTTATCCTGTCTTTGAAATGTTGTTCAAATGTTTAGTTTAATGACAAAGGTATGAAACAAACATAGTTTAGTTTAAAATCTTATTATTATTTTATTCATCTAATGTAAGCTGGAACGGAAAAATAGCATATTTAATATACTTTACATAACCGATTAAAAAGATAGCTATATAAACTAGCCGCCACAAAACGGCAGTTGTTGCTCTTAAAATATTTAAAAACTTGTTAAAATAATTATTTTCTAAAAACAACATTCCCATCAAGTAAATATCGTTTTAATTGCTCTGCTGAAATAGACAATCAGTAACAAAATTCGACTTAAACTTTTTTAAACAGAGTGTTTAAAAAATTTCATAGAGAAATGACAAACCTAAAGGTCGATAAACTACAAGTCAAAATAATGCAGATATAATTTTATTGAAATGGTCATGACCGTTAAACTTTATAACTTGCACATCAGCATTAAATATGGCCTGAGATTTAGATAAATTATCTGGAGAAAAGAAAACTACAGTCTTTATGAATTTATGCAATGTTTGCCCAGTTAACATGGCATTATGCACATCCACGTAAATCATTGAATTTTTTATTGTGGTCAAATCAGCTGTAGATTTCGCCATAAATCTATTAAATTCTATATTTTAGTTCATGTTTATAATTGATTACCCATGTGTCTTACATGACATTGTATAAATAATGAGAAAGTAAGCATAATGCCACTTTATTGATATTAACAAGTATAACTGCATAATATGCCGTATGGTTATTATTATTGTATATAATTTTAGGAAAAAATGTGCTACAACAGGTAATTTACAGTGTCATTTAACATTAATCAAATTTACACACTAAATAAACCATTAACAAAACATTCTATATAAACGAGACATTGCAATATATCCAAATAAACTTCGCAATAATTTTAGATGCGTTCAAACAGATTTCTGTCAATTTTAAAATAACGTGGAAGTATCAGCTCATAAACTAAATTTTAATTTTATTCTCTCGCAGTTTTCCACTCAGACATGGCGGAAACATATTGTAAGACGATATTGTGAGAAAGGACGTTAATTGTCCGATATATCCTCAATAAAAATAAAGATTGCTGAGTCTAAATATATCAGACTGAGTGCAAAAAGAGCTTAACAATATTTCTGGGTGAACCAGTATCCGGTCTATACATAATGTTAGATATAAATGGAAAATAATAAACTGTGAAATCGAAAAAGCAAATAACTGTTTTGTATCCGTCCTCTATCTCCTTAATTGTTTTGTAAAAAATTGGTAGTTTGTCATGTTTCATTTTCATTTGAGGGCTTGTTCTGTTTTCGAATTTGATAGTCTTCAAGAATTGTCAAAGGTACCTGTTGGAACAGGTGAATGCAAAGGATATCTGTCTATTGTCAATTGTCGTTTGGTAAAACGTGAATGAAAACGGGAAAATTATAATATATGTATATACTTTCTGAGTGAAGTTGTGTCATAACGGAATAGCTTTATTCAGACCTTTGCCCAGAAATATACAGTGCATATTAAATTACAATATTCTGAAGCATGTTACAATAGTATAACTCCAACACGTTTAGACAATGTCATTTATGTAGGTAAGCAACCTCAAAATGATTAAGTTTGCTGAAAACTAGTTTCAAATCAATTTACACAGACAAATTCATCAACATTGAGTCTACACCAAGTCAGTTAATAAAATGTTCCACAATTATGATACTTAAACGCTATCATCGGCAAACATCCAAAACAGTTAACTGAACATAAAATTAATTTTGCTAGTTAACACACCTTTCAATAAATAAGGAAATATGCAAATGCCGCAGTTTTCAGAAATACAAAATGTACCAAAATGATTTCCCCAAAGGTTATGTCCAAACTTTGAGAACGAACGAATTTGAACGGAATTAACCAGCATTATTTTTAGAAAGACGTCTAAAAGACTGATATTAAATGTAAGTGATAATGATGTATGTTAATATGTTCTATTTGCAAAATTCAAACACTAACAAAATGTATTATCATAGCGTTTACCCGGCTTTATGTGGAAGACTAAGTGTAGGGCGTATTTGTTTAGTAAAAAATTAGAAGAACCACTTAATATACACAATCAAACACACACCACACACAAATCTAAATAAATAAATAAATAAGCATACAACAACAACACCAATACCCTTCCCCTCCCCCCCCCCAAAAAAAAAACAAAAACAAAAAGAAAAAAACAAAACAAAAAATACTTGAATGATGGGTCATGACACATTACAATGTTCTACTTGCTGAGAAGTAGATGCATCGCAGTGCCCTTATATGTTTTTTATTCATTTCTGCAGTTATTACTTTGGTATTTAAATATGCATTCGTTATTACACGCGCCGTCTAGTAGATATGCATTTGTCTGTATAGCAATGGGGAAAATTTAGACTTGATTTTGTGCATTCTTTTTTGTTTTAACAAAATCACATTGTTTTCAAATTTTCTAGAACAAAAATAGCTTTTCTGATGTACAACATGTCACAGAGCTTTAATGGATTAAAATAAACGTTTAACTGAAGTGATAGTGCCATGTTTGAATATCATTTTCTTTTTATATTATCTAATTTTATCTACCTAATAAATAACGTGCCAATGAGCCAGTCTATAGTCGATCGTTCTAAAACTTAACCGTTGAGAGAGGTAATGACATTTCAGTTTCCAATTATGGTTCCCCTGGCATATCTTGATGATATATATCTATCAATTTATTCATATTTTTAACTTTTTATTATTACTTGATATTACAGACATATTTTTGCTTTTTGTAAAATAACAGACAGTTCGTCCTCAAAATCATTCGAACATTATGCAATTCGCACCAATATTTAAATGGACATATTCTCGTCACATATTGTCTTGAACTTATTTTAAATTTACAAATCATTTTAATTTTACTTGTTATCCAATTTATTTTGCTTCGACCAGACGTTTCAATCGTTGTCGCAACAGGCAAACATTTCAGAATTTCAGACACATACCATGATACCAAGAACATGGAGAAAAAATATATAAGTGCTTCGGATATTCAACTGTAATAGAGAACGATTTTCATTTCTGATTTTGTACATCACCTGTCACCGTTCACATCATTTGGCGGCGTCTTTGATGTACAACATCAACATTTAACTTGTTAGATAATGTTTAATATCACTTCCCTGATCAATGGCTGCTTATTCATCATATTGTTGTAAATTTCCTTTTAAGAAGTTTCTAAGGACTAACTAGTAGTTTATTTTCATTTGTATATCTACAGCTTTAGCACTTATTGATCTATCCTACAATTTGAGTTTATATTCAAATTGTCACGGCAATAAAATAAATAAAACGATCTTTTAATGTTGTTCATGCTTATCATTAAGCATGCTATTGCCTTAAGATGTAGCAGAAATTCCTTGTTTTCTAACAAAAGCATATTTTGCAGTATTTTTCTGGTTTGGCAATATTAGTAATGAGAGAGGTTATTTATATTTTGAATATCTCTGAACGATACAGGTTAGTTGAAAGTTAAACTGTGCTGCTGTATATGTTGTTTGAAGAAGAATTCTTTCTCGCACGTCTCGTTTACAAAAATTATGCCAAGCGCTTAAATATGAATTTCATTTTTCGAATAAATTGTATTTTTTCTCCCCAATACATGATGATAACATACAGTACTGTAAGGAATACAATTATGTTGCCATGATAGCCACTACCAGAAGAAAAAATAAATATTTTATCAGTATAGTCAAAAGATTAAACTCAATGTTAAGAATGAAATTAAAATTTGACTTAAATATTAAAAGACTTCCTCACTCTTTTGATATAATTTGAACGTTACAAATAAATTCTAATGCTTATTTAAAGAAATGGCACTGGGCTACGACATATATTTATCGTTCATGCGAAGTTAATTTTTAACCGAAGGCAAACAAATAACAACAAAAAACAAAATAAAAAAAAACACCAAAAAAAAAAAAAAAAAAAAACACCAACTTTTTTATCGTTCGCTAACTATATATCATTAAATGAGCACAATGTCGCTATAAAAAGGCGCAGTATCATCCTTTCTATTTAATATATAATTTTAAAAACATATTATTACAATAAGAAGTGATATGCTCAGTTTCGTTTATGTTTTTTACTTTTTATAACATACGAATATTCTTTCACAACATTGACAGCTTACTAAACAAATTCATTGTAAGACAAGGTAACAACGTTTATTTTTCCCTTCAATGGTTAAACATGAAATATAAGGTAATGTGAGATGGCTACACTGACGAGTAAATGTGACATAAATACAAGAATGCGTTGCAACAAATACAGAGTAATAGTTGCCTCATGAAACGTGTTAATCAAACGTTTCAAACATACTTGTTTAATGAAGAAGACGAAAAAGAATACCAAAAAAATGAAAAGAAAAAAAAAATTCGAAACACAGTCGAAATATATTCAATTACCAATATTTCATAATTCAATATGTCTGGTAAAAGAATAAGTGTATAAGGGTTAAGACGTCAAGTATTGTCTTGACCTATTATTCAACTATAGTCGTACGTTTCCTTGAAAAATTTGAAAACCTATAAATTAAATACATATCATTAATGTAGGAAATATCAGTCAAATACCCCCACTCATAGAGATAAAATGATGCTGTGACTTATTTTATACAAGTTATGTTATGTCCCATTCTTATTATCTTTCTCAGAACTGCCTCTTTAAAATGATTCAATACAAAACGATGCAATAATTTAATCTTTTAAAGGTTTCATATAAATATGTGAATTGCATTTGAAATATATTTACAAAATTGTTTACATTTAGCCATCGGTATTTCAATATAGGATCAAAACAATTCTTGTACATCATTGTCGCTGCGTGCATATTTACGTTATTATAAAAGGGAAATGAATCTTACACAAGGAGCAAAGAATACAATATCAATAAGTATTTGGGAAAACAACAATTAAAATTTTAAGATAAACACTTTTCACTTGCGTTAGGATCACATTTGGTTATCTCATATAGCACGTGAGCACTTTCAGTATTGGAAGTTCGTTTTCTTAAACCATTGTTCAGGCTTATACTAGTAACTATTAAACTGACTTCCTATATAGTCGGCAATATGTCAGTAACAACATTGTTCTCCTTTATCCATATTTGGTATCACTGACTACAGAAATGATACAACTTCCTTTAAACACATCAATCTTGCTTTTTTGAAAAAGTCAATCTTCTTTCCTACTCCGAGAAGACGAGAAGATATCGTTACATTAAAAATAAAATATAATATTAGATGAGAATCATTTATACATATTAAGAAAAAATCAACACATTAATTAACATACACATTTTTGTTGTATTCGCTGTTGCTTCATCTGATATTAAAAATGCATGCACAACAATTTTTTTTTATTTGCTTGTAATTTTATTTTTAAATATATCGGTTCTAGACAATGCCTTACAGAACTATTAGAGAAAAGTATTAATATCAAAATAGCTCCCATCCAGATTTGTATTTATTCATGTATGGACACAAAATATTATTTTAATGAGTTTAAATGATGTCAAGAGTAAAATGATAATTAATAAGATTTAGCCTTAGGGAACTGCAATAATCAAATGTAAGTGAATAAGATACATGTTTTCTTAAGTTTTAGTTTTTGACGTTAAAGGGATACTCAGACAAATTAATGACAAAAATATCAAAGTTATCTTATGTGATTAAATCACGCTTAAATGGCATTTGTAAAAGTCCCAGTATGAATTTCTGTATAAACTCTATATATTTTGGGTTTGAAGCGTTAATATATCTGTGTATGTTGAACGAAATTTAGCCACGGACAGAATCACCGAGTAGTTTTAAACTAGTCATGTGGTTTGAACAAACCATGGAAGTTACAATAACACAAATTGTGGATTTTGTTTGGTTGAAACAAACCTTAATCATTTCTTACGTGTCAGAGTTCACTGTGACAACTAATGTGAAATCTTAATTCTGTTACCTGGCCCACGTGGGTCAAGTTAAGAAACCACCATTTTATTCTTTACAAGACGAAAAGTTTTGTTCCTGTGACTGGCTAGTTTATTTATTTTGATGGCATTCATAGAATAATGAATGAAAATGAATTTGAAGAGAAATGAAAATTGTGCCTGTGTCTACCTTTAATTGTACTCATTGAAAGCGTGCAGCTTTGAGTTAAGATGTTAAATTATTGATCTGTGTGCTAAAATTTTAACCATGCAACCAGGCATATAGCATCATGAACTAATGTCAAATCGATTTTAAAAAATGTTCACAATTTCTAATAACTGCGGTCGTTGCTGTAAACTGTATTTGTATTTACAATTGATTTTATCTAGTGTCCAACCCAACGTATCACAATATTCACATTTACCTAAAATAACTTTTTGTTTTCAACAGAAGGGTTTACTTAATAGTTAACAGTATGTCTGTAGACTAAACAACTCGGGAAATTATATTTATCGCACTGCTTATTTACAATAACATACTCATTTTCATGAACGACATTGCCAGAATTGAAATCGCCCTTGTCTTTCACTAAAATATCTACAACATAAACGATTCTTCATTGACAACTTCTTAGACTAACATCCTATCTTGTTTTTCTTTAACATAAAATTACCAATAATTTCACTATGTTGCTTTGTTACTTTCTGCAGAATAGATATGTAGAATAGAGAAAATACGAATCGCTAAAAAAGCCCAAAACGGCAAAATTGAAAATGTTGCAGGGTCGGTTTGATTGAGTCTGTTCATGGACGGTACTGTCAAGTGCAAACAACCGTCCACGCTCCTAACACTGGCTTAAGCAGAATTCAACATTTAAACATGAAATAGAGTCACTTATGCTAACAGAAGAAGTGTTATAGCTCACAGTGGAAATGTCAAAGAAAATTACGAGCAGAAAAGAAAACACATACCATTATCATATTTCTACCACGTGAATGCTACAAAAAGAAAAAGGCCTTATTAGACATACTTCGCCATTTAAATTTATGTCGATTAATAGTGCCGTTTACAATTATGTGTAAATTAATTTCTGCGATCACTTAATAATATTTTAATTTTTGAAATCATTTTCGAAAATTTCATGAAAATTAGCGTCAATCTATGGGTATGCGCTTACGTAAATTGCATGTTTTAAGCATCTGAATTACAAGCGGACGCAAATGTTTTCAAAATTATAATTGCTTTTAAGATATTTCTCATTCATCCCTTTGAATATATCTATTGAAAATTGTTTTTGTTTTTCTATAACATAAAGATTGATTCTTTAAAATATCATGCACATGAAATAAATTTTGAGCTAGAGTCAGTAATGAATCATTTTCCTTGTCATGCTTTTTAAAAGATCAGATGTTTCTTTTATTATGCATGAACAATTTTTGGATACTATTTTCAGTTTTCTTATGTTTTTTTATGTTGATGTTGTTATATCTTTTTGATTTTGTTCTGATATTTTTGTATTTTTTGTTCTTGACATCTGTTTCCATTTGCTTACTTTTATGTGTTGTCTCTTTTTACGTTATGTTATTTTGTCTTTGTTTTATATGTATGAGTGTAAGAGAGTAAAGTTTACGTATTGATGTTGGGTTCACAAACGTTTGCCAAGCACATAATTTAAACGTATCAAGTTAAACGTAGGTGTATTGTACTTAAATGTCCGATAATTACATACAAGGAGTAATGTATTCCTTGAAATAACTCTGCTGCTTATAATTTCTCAATATGTCACATAGCATATGTTGGGTTTTTCCGAGGATAATATGTTTCGTAAATATTTGAAAGACTAGAAAAGGACGATATGAAATGCACCATTATCACGCAACCCGGAAATTCATTATGAAAATAGGCAATTTTAATGCATCATCACGGAGTAAATGTCTTCTCGTCCTTGTCTTATATCTGGTTTCTAGTGATAATGTCGGTCAATTTGACATTTATTTCAGTGTGATATTGAAATATGGAAGTACTTACAAATGTACATAACAGTCACATCTACTCCCTTTTCATAAGAATAAGTAACTTTATCAGCTGTTACAGACAATGCATTAATAATGATATATTGTCTGATCAACTGTTCACAATTACAGATAACTCTGTAATGAATTAAACATGGAAAATCAATCGAAGGATTTTTTATTTAAATTTGAACATATTATCATAAACAAATGTTGAGAATTATTATGGTGTCCTGTCATTGTGTTTTTCTGTGTTAATTAAATACGAATTACGTCCATTTCTGCTGATAACTCACATATTAATGCATAGATCTCTGACCAGTTCAATTCGAATTATTAGATTATTGGTTACGATTAGAATTTCCACACAAAACATTTTTAACAAAAGAGTACATTTCAATGTTTGTGATTAAATGCATTGTTATGCAATTAAAAGGTTAGAATAGGGACATATCGATGATAGAAATCACTTTTTTGTGAAGTTATTTGTGTCAGATTATCTGACGATTATATCATCTTTTATCTGAAATATGTTTACCACGTTTACAAGATTTGCAGATTAAATCATTCCTAATTCTTATTGATACATCAACAACCTCAGATTATGATATACTAAAAAAGATGACTATTATCGCTAAGAATTGCGAGAACTTTAATGGAAATACAACAAAAAGCATTGACTTAAAGAAAACAATAACAATAAACAAACAATTTATTTATAGGTTAACAACAAAGTTTTTTATTGTATTGCCATCTGTTTCTTATTTTTCTGTTTTGATTTCCTTATCATAATCGTAAGGCAATCACCGTGTCATCATAAATTAAAAACTTGTCACTTTTTTCACTAAATTTGATGCTACGCATTTTTGTTCAGTATCAACAAATAATTTGGCTGTACAAATATTTTTCAATTATATCTATATTATTTACTGTTTCACCAGAAATTAATTGTATCATATAACAATAGTATTATGGTGTTTTTTTGCACTGAATATTTGCTTTTTATATCTTACACAACAAGTGTTATTGTTATATCAGTTATTTACACTACATTGGTTTGATGTTAAAGTTTTTTTCACGTTAAGATGATCTTATAATGTATTGTTTTTTTAAGCATCAGATGCTCTAATACAGTGTCACTCGTGAAAAGTGGAAGAGACATCGTAAAACAACACTTCTTTAAAGGGATCAGATAATGTTAAAATGCAAGTCATGAAAGCAATTCATGATCAAACAGGATTTGTTCAAAATCAAACAGATGATCTAATTGTTTTATGAAATAAAACAACATAATTGATGAAATCAATTATCTACGGCATTTGCTCATCTTAACCCTCTTCAACTGAACCGATGGTTTTCATTAACCGTCCTCTTGTAATCTCATATTTTCATAGTTGAAGGTAACAGTAATTATTATACTTTTAACATGAGTACTCTCTTCCATTTGAAAAAAAGTTTCTAAGTCTAACAAATCTGGTTTTGAAGCGTCCTTGTGTGCCTTATTGTAAGGTGGTTAAATCAGGAGTTATGTCATTAGTGTATATATCTCAATTAAACCTTGCCATCGAAAAAGTGGCCAATATTGAAACTCGTTGTACAAAGATGCAAATGCATCTTGAAAAACATGAATTCCCTGCCAAGAATCCGATCTCGCGACCCCTTATACTTGTTGAATAGGAGTAAAAGAGCCAAATGCCCTGAGGCAACAATCAGAAACTGTTTTTCTATGGAATTGACCAATGTGGCAATGGTCGTTCAAAAGCTATACATAGCTTACGTTTTTACTGTTAATATACTTTCAAAGACAATAGATACACATTGCCTTTCCTTCAATTGAATTTTGTCGGCAAGAATCTGTCAGTTTTAAATTTCCAAGATCACCAAAAGTATGAGTAACTCTATTGATGTTTTCTAATGCAGTATGTTTAATGTAAGATTCCAATTAAACCGGGTCCAAGGCACGCGGACTAGAACAGGCTGAATCGAAACGAGCTTGTCGCAGTTTTCAGTTTTGTTCGTTTTAACTTTTCTTTTAACATTCTGTTTTATTAACCAATTTCATAGTAAAAGACGTTTAAGTGTGCTTACATAACATGCATATCATGCAAGATATAAATTTATCATAAGCTTCTAACGTTGCATCTAATGCATTGAACAAACCTTAGTATAGATTAATATATATGTTCTTTCTGTACGGACATTAATTATTGCAGCCAGAATAATACGCAATTAAGCAGGATGTGAATGTTTTGTGATAGGACAGCCGGAACCAAAAACGCCTATTAAGCATCTTCATTTCTCCATCAGTGAACCCAATTATTTATTAGTCTGCCTTGCAAATTTATTTTTGAATCTTATGCATTTTATCTTAATGTAATGCTCTTAGTTTTATGCCGAATATGTAAATATGTGTAGGGCAATGCTCTGACAATTCTTCTTATAACAAAATGCATAAAGACTTTTTTTAAAAATTTAAATCTTAATCAAATTAAAAAAGATCATATTTATTTTGTCATTTCAAAGCCACACTTCGTGCTCTAAATTGTCTTTATGGTTGTCAATTTACAAATTTTAACTTCAGTTTGATTTAAAGATTATGTCTAAAAACTACCCATTCTTTATTATCATGCTAGTCTGAAAAAATAAAAATATGAAGTAACAAAAAGGTAAATCAAGTGTATTGCCAGGGCGTTATTTAGCAAACGTTGCTCTTCTTTTGTTGATTCTTTCTTTTTCATATTCTCTTATAGTAGTCAGTCACTGTCCACATTAGAAAAAAGATGAATACTACTTATCTGATATTTGGATAAAAAGTTACAGATAATTAGCAAAGAATATGGTTTTGAAAGTACAACGATTTTCAAATGTCCGATGACAAAACGTTTTTGCATGACATACGTTAATTAAAGTAAACGAAGATTTATCATGCTTTGCTAAATTAACGTTTCAATATTAGGCACATTTTCAATTCAATGTAAGGCTTATATGAAGTTCACAATGGCATTATGACATAAAAAACAAGGCTATTATGCAAAAGTATGGCTTTTATGAGAAAACTCGGCTATAATGAGATTAAAGAATTTTGATTGGCTCTCCAGCTCAGTCATTAATGGATCTGCTTTTTCATTAAAAAAAGGCGCCATTTTGAATCTCATTTGCAATACCTGACAACAACGGAATTTCACATTTATTATTGCATGTAAGTAATTCTTGTTCACTACGTACTTAACTTAATTAGATTATGTGTTACAGTAGTTAATTACTAGAATTATTAATAATTAAGAGTTTTTCCAAAATGGACTCAGGCTTATATGACAGTCTTTAGCCCAATAACAAGGGCATTATGAAA
>NW_026855169.1:0-34203 GCF_026571515.1 Ruditapes philippinarum | reverse complement strand
TCAAATGTCATTGACATAGTCAACATGGATCTGAAATCAATAAAAAGGTGAAGGATAAGTGAGATTAACATGTGACTTAAAATCCCATGTACCAAATAAAATTGTTAAAACCCAATGTACCGAATTAAACAAGATAAATGTAATAAGAGAAGAGATGTAAGAGTTATTCATTTACTAATATAGTTGAAGGTCAAATGTTGAGTCCATTACAAAGCAAGTACTATATAAATGGAATTTTAATCTGTATTTTAATGAAATTCAACATTTCCTGTGTAAATGGACTTCAATACAAGAAATTCTGACCTTAACTATAACTAAGTATTTCGTTATGCAAAGTAACTGGTGTGTGCAATATAAATTTCTTTACTTACGTACTTACAAGTATGGGACCTGAAAAATTTATTTTTATCATTTTAGGAGCATGTAAACATACTGAAAACTAACAACTAGAACTATTTCTTAAAGCCTCAAAACAGCAGGTAGATTACTATGGCATCATGCATTCCAAAGCATGCTAGTGTGTAGCAAAAACACTTTATACAGAAACATATCCTTGTACATGTAGATTTTTATAAGTTTTATATGAAATTATAAATGTACAAATGTTATTAAATGCACTAAATAGTTATCTAGAAATTGAATGTTTTGTCAAATTGATAAAGTCATTCAGGTTTGGATTTTTTTGCATTGTTATTTGTGTCTGCACATCTTCTTTTTGTTGACTTTCCTTTTGAACTTTTGATGTCATTGTTGGAGGAGCTGGTAGAAGCACTGTTGGTGTAATCACTTGTTGTTTCAGTTTGAGAGTTGTCCTTCAGGTTGTTGTTGTCATCCTTGTCATTTTCTTTATTACTTGCTTGAATGTCTTCTTCGAAATCTGAATCGAACAAATCTTGAGTGCTTTGTAGGGCCATTTGGGACACTTGCTGCTTCATTGTGGCAAGCTGCTTTTTCAGCAAACAGTTTTCTTGGATCAATTTCGTTCTGTCATCGCACATTTTTGTCACTGATTCATAATTGCGTTGCAATGATGACAGTTGTGCTTTTAAATCCTCTATTTCCTTCTTGTGGCTTTGTACTCGAAATGACAATGTTTTGCTAACAGCATTCAAGCGTCTTGCCACTGTTTCCAATTCTGTGAAATTGTCTTTTGTAGGTGGTCCACTTCTAAGCTTGTATGCCACTCCTAACATTTCTAGATGTAAGGCTTTCAAGGTTTCAAGAGGATCCATTATAACCTTCAGAAAAGAAAAAGAAAAGTATAATAACATAATATGACTTTTATAATGAATTCATAAATAGGTTTTATTGGCTTCATAATATTAAGTTCTGCAGTTATTATTTAAAGTTTAATGTTGAATAAAAGTATAAGCCACAACCTTTATTATTGTTTAAGAGTTGAATGTGGTGGCAGGTGTTGTTTTTTTGGAAGAAAAGTCAGTCAATGGAATTTAACCTGAAAATAAAAAGAGAATAAAGTTTAAAATGGAATCTTTGAAGTCATACAAGTATCACATGATGTAATACTTGTGTCACTCTGGAGGCAAGAGGTGTGACTTTTCTCTTTCAGCACGTAACATTCTTCAGCATCATTTGGAGAGAATGAAGCAAAGTTTAAATAAATTGTGATTTGATAATAAGGAATTATTGTTTTCATTATTTTTCAGGACTTGTTAATAATGATTTGAAAAATATACGATGCTGCCATAGCCAATGTAAAAAGTAATAAGAGCAAGTAAACTATAAATAAATAGCTATTATTGTACTGTTATTAAGTAAAGATAAAGTATTTCAGTGAAAATTGAAAGACCTACCTGAAGCTCTCCATTTCTGCTAGTTTCTGTGCACAAATTTGATGAATATTCTGCTAGTGACAAAAAACGGTACCGACAGATAAAATAGATATAAGTACTGAATTTCTAAAAAAAAGAAGATTTTTAGTACAAAAGGGAGCATAATTCAGTCAAAATACATAGCAGAGTAATGGATCTTGAGATGTGACCTTTAATTATGACCCTAAGTACATGTGTAAAGTTTCAAGAAAATTTATTTGATAGTTCTTGAGACCTTTAACATTTAAAGAAAATTTCTAAGTTAAAAAGGGGCAAAATTCTGTCAATATTGTAGGCAGATTTATCCAACTTGTCCATCTGATGTACCTTGTTACTATAAATAAGTATTGTAAGTTCCAATTGAATATCTCAAGTAATAATTGAGATATTTGACTTTACAAAAAAATTTAACCAAAATTTCTAAGTTAAAAAGGGGCATAATTCTGTCAATATTGTAGGTAGAGTTATCCAACTTGTCCATCTGATGTACCTTGTTACTATAAATAAGTATTGTAAGTTCCAATTGAATATCACAAGTAATAATTGAGATATTTGACTTTACAAAAAAATTTTACCAAAATTTCTAAGTTAAAAAGGGGCATAATTCTGTCAATATTGTAGGTAGAGTTATCCAACTTGTCCATCTGATGTACCTTGTTACTATAAATAAGTATTGTAAGTTCCAATTGAATATCTCAAGTAATAATTGAGATATTTGACTTTACAAAAAAATTTAACCAAAATTTCTAAGTTAAAAAGGGGCATAATTCTGTCAATATTGTAGGTAGAGTTATCCAACTTGTCCATCTGATGTACCTTGTTACTATAAATAAGTATTGTAAGTTCCAATTGAATATCTCAAGTAATAATTGAGATATTTGACTTTACAAAAAAATTTAACCAAAATTTCTAAGTTAAAAAGGGGCATAATTCTGTCAATATTGTAGGTAGAATTATCCAACTTGTCCATCTGATGTACCTTGTTACTATAAATAAGTATTGTAAGTTCCAATTGAATATTTCAAGTTATAATTGAGATATTTGACTTTACAAAAAACTTTAACCAAAATTTCTAAGTTAAAAAGGGGCATAATTCTGTCAATATTGTAGGTAGAGTTATCCAACTTGTCCATCTGATGTACCTTGTTACTATAAATAAGTATTGTAAGTTCCAATTGAATATCTCAAGTAATAATTGAGATATTTGACTTTACAAAAAACTTTAACCAACGCAGACGCCGACGCGGACGCTGACGCCGACGCCGACGCCGGGGCGACTACAATAGCTCTCATATTCTTCGAATAGTCGAGCTAAAAAGGGAATCAGAACCTTCTTAGTAAAAGTCTCTGAAAAGATTAAAACCAGTAAAAAGTCATAAAATGTTAAGGCATATAGTGTTTCCCTGTTCCTTTATTTGAAAATTCTGTTATTCATGACCATCAGTTTCTGTTCATTATTCCCCGCACAACAAGGTTGTAAGGGGGGTATACTGGAATCAGCTTGTCCGTCCGGCCGTCCGGCTGTCAGTCGTTTTTTCCTTGTCCGCAAAATAACTTAAGATTCCTTTAACCCACAGTCTTCATATTTGGTAGTTAGATTGGTCATGAATAGTAGACGATCCCTATTGATTTTGACATGATGGGGTCAAAGGTCACAGGGGCCTTGACTTCAAAAAGCTTGTCCGCCCAATAACTTCAGATTCCTTTGACCCACAGTCTTGATATTTGGTATTTAGATTGGTCATCATTAGTAGATGATTCCTATTGATTTTGAGATTACTGGGTCAAAGGTCAAGGTCACAAGGGCTTGATGTAATAAAGCTTGTCTGCCAAATAACTGAATATTCCTTTGACCCACAGCTTCATATTTGGCATTTTGATTGGTGATGGATAAGTAGAATGATCCTATGAATTTTTAAGGTCACCAGGTCAAGGACAAGGGTCACAGGGCATTGACTTCAAAAAACTTGTCCTCCAAATAACTTAAGATTCCTTTGACCCACAAGGTTCATATTTGGTATTAAGATTGGTTGTCATAAGTAGGTGATCCCTATTGATTTTTGAGGTCACTGGTCAAAAAGGTCAGGTTCACGGGGCCTGATGTCATAAATCTTTGTCTGCCCAATACCTTAAGAATCCTTTGACCCTACAGTGCTTCATATTTGGTATTTAGATTGGTGCTGATAAGTAGATGATCCCGTTAAACAATTTTGGGGTCAAAGGTCAAGCACAGGGGCCTGGACTTCAAAAGCTTGTTGCGCCTAAATAATTTAAGATTCCTTTTCTCATGATTTACAATAGATGACCCCCATTTAATTTGAGGTCACAGGGGCCTTGACTAAAAAAAACTTGTTCCGTCCGCCTAATAACTTAAATTCCTTTGACCAGAAGTCTTCATATTTGGCATGGTAGGTAAGTCATGATCATAAGGTGACCCCTATTGATTTTGAATCTTTGGGTAAAGGATACAGGTCGCCTGTGGCCTTGAACCAATAAAGCTTGTCTGCTAATTTGCTTAAGAATGTTTTGGTCACAGTCCCTTTTAAAATTTTGTGGTTAAATTAGGTTGTGTTTATGAATTACTAGATGACCCCTTTTGATTTTTAGGTGACTGTTCAAAGGTCAAGGTCACAGGGATTAAACTATAATAAGCTTGTCTGTCAAATGCTTTAGAAGCCTGTTGGCAGTGCAATTGATTTTGTCATTTCAAATTTGAAGAATGTAGAAACAAATTAGCATTACTCTGGCTTAGTAACCTCAGATTTGGCAGGAGGTTGTCCTTAGCCTAAATGCCACTGTTGATTCTGATAAAAGTGGTATGCAGGGGTAACTCATACCATAACAGTGGCAGTTTTAGTTGTGGTTGCACACATTCAACTCAAAATTGACATATGGAAATCATAGGAAAATGGCAGGTGCACAATCAAAATTTATTCATAGTCCGATGATTTTTTTGACACGAGTTATGCCCCTTGATAAAATTTTCAGTTTTCCGTTCATTATCTCCCAACAGTTTTACACATTCAGCTCAAAAATTTAACATAGATTGATATGCAAATAATAGGAATGTGCAGGTTATTTGAATTTGGTCATGGTTTCGATGATTTTTGATAGGTAATCCTCCAAAATAGAAATACTTAGTTTTTGTTCATCAATTTTTCCCAAACAGCTGCACCATTCAACTGATAATTTTACATACATTTTACTGTCTGTCAGTTTGTTTGTCGTAGACCCACATGGTTCCGCGATAACTTGAAAACTATTTATCACAAACGCTTATTTTCACCATAGTGATTTGGTCATAACTATGTAGATGTGACCCAATTGATTTGGGGTCACTAGGGGGGGGTCCAAGAATCAAGGGGCCTAAATGATATTTCATAAAAACGAAATTTTAATTTTTTTTCTGGGTTGTCCCAAAGAGTTTTTGGTAAATTTATCAAAAAAGGACTTAACACTGTTCCTGATTAAATATAAGGATGTAAATGCCAAATGTAAATAGTGATTTTTTTTCTCCCAAGTTTTACAACTTAACACTTAATGTTACATTTAAATTAAAATAATTGCCTGTCAAATGTTGCCGCCCATAGTGTACAGCGCTAGGAAAATTTTGTTTAAAAATTGGGGTCCTGTGCTTTTTCAAATCCATCGTATTGTTGATGTAAATTGAGTATTGAAAAAAATATTATGTTTTTTATGTTCACATACGGTGCCTGCATACATAACTTGTAAAGAAATAATTATACTTTTTAGCTCACCTGAGCAAACGAAGTGCTCAAAGGGGAGTAGGCTTTTGTCATCACTCTGCGTCCGTCGTGCGTCGTGCGTCGTGCGTCCTTCAAAAAAGGCGTCAAACTTTCAACAACATCTCCTCCCTAAAACTGCATGGCCAATTGCAAACCAAACTTTTACAGAAATGATCCTTAGGTGGCCCCTTTCAAAGTTGTTCAAAAATTTAAATTCCATTAAAAACTCTGGTTGCCATGGCAACCAATAAGAAAAACTTAAAAAAATCTTCTTCTAAAAAAACCGTAAGAGCTAGACCCTTAGATATTTGGCCATTGAAAACATCTTCTAAGAGTGCCCTACCAAGTTTTGTTCAAATCAAAAGCCCTAGGGTCAAAAATTGGCCCCGCCCGGGGTGTCATTGATTTTTTCCCTATATGCATATAGTTTAAAAACTTAAAAAAATCTTTCCCTTTTAAAGAATCAAAGAGCTAAAAGGCTAAGATATTTAGCATGAAACATTTCCTAAAGGTGTCCACCAAGTTTGGTTTCAAGAATAAAAGCCCCTGGGGTCAAAAATATGGCTCCGCCCCGGGGCGTCCATGTGAAATTTTCCTTAATATTTTTATAGCAAAAACTTAAAAACATCCTTTCTTTAAAAAAAAACCCAAAATAGCTGGAGTTTAGCTTATTAAGCATAAAACATCTTCTAAAAGTGAAGTGGTGCTAAAAAAGTTGTTTCTAAAGATCAAAGCCCCTGGGGTCAAAATTGGCCCCGCCCCCGGGGGTACATTGATTTTCCTTATATGACTGTGTAATAGCAAAAACATTAAAAACTCTTCTTATGAAAAAACCCAGATGCTAGTGTTTAGATATAAAAGCATGGGAAACATATTCTAGTGGAGTGTCCTACCAAGTTTGTTCAAATAAAAGCCCTAGGGTCAAAATTGGCCCCGCCCCCGGGGGGTCATTGATTTTCCCTATATGCATATAGTTAAAACTTAAAAAATCTTCTTTTTAAAGAACCCAAAGAGGGGTAAGCTAAGATATTTAGCATGAAAACATGTTCTCATGGGTGTCTACCAAGTTTGTTCAAATAAAAGCCCTGGGGTCAAAAAATTGGGGCCCCGCCCCGGGGGGGTCCATTCCATAGTAGCCCTTGGACTTTTTTTTTTAGATATATACATATTTATATATATACACATTATATATATATATAAATGTAATTTGTATATATATATATAATATATATATATATATATTATATAATAATATAAAAAATATATACATAATATATATAATCAATAATTATATACATATTATGTATATATATTATATGTATGTATATTATAAATATATATATATTATATATATTATATAATGATAATAAATAATATATTATATATATAAATATATATATATATATTGTATATATACATACATGCCATACATATACAACCAAGCCAAAAAAGCCGGGGTTAAAACTGGCCCCGCTCCAGGGGCCTATTATACAGGTGAGCGCGACTTTGGGCCATCATGGCCCCTCTTGTTGAAATTGATAAGAAGAGTGAAGAAGTTGGAGCCCCCCCTTTTAGGTTTTACTAATGTATATGATAAAAGAAAGTAATAATATAGCAAGTTTCTTTTTTAAGAAACATGTTCAAAAAAAAAGATTAATGAGCCTTAAAATTAAAACAATTGCTGAAGGAACATTGTAATTTCACAAAGGGGAAAAAAGATATTGTAAAAACAAATAAATATTTCGTTAAAAAAATTTTATTTAGTATTATTAAAATAATATTTTACATTTTTACGAATTAAATATTTCGTAATTACTAAATAAGGTATTTCGTAAAAGGAAAAATCATTTGGTAAATACAATTAATCTTTCGTAAAAACCATTTTTTTTAGGAATTAATATTTCGTTATTACGAATTAATATTTCATAAAAACAAATATAATATTTTCGTAAAAAACAATTAAAATTTTCGTAATTACGAATAATATTTCAAATTAAAACCAAAACTATTTTAAATTTCATAAAAAATGAATTAAATGCCAGGAAAAAAGTTTTTCGAAAATGTCACCTTAGGGGCTATGTACTATGTTTGTGGACATTTTGCTTTTTTTTTTTTTTCTTTAGTTAGCCAAGAAAGGGTAAAACTACATGGTTCTTGTCAAACTTGTTTACCTCTCTCTCACAATATTGATCAGATAATGATAAAATTCAAGTCTTTCATACTTTTTCCATGATAATCATGTGATAGCAAATTTAAAGTGTCATTAGAATTAAAAGAAAAAATGACGTTTTTAAACAGTTTTTTAGTAATAATATATTATAATATAAATAATAATAATGAGTAATTCTTTATTTCATGAAGGTAAAATATTAAAAAACACGAGTCATGTCATATTTACAATATTGCCTTGCAATAAACAAGGTGAAAAAAACAATAAAATCCCAAATATGTAAACACATATATAAAAAAACAACAACAAACATTAAAATCAACAGACACATGGATTCATCAGAATATTCAAATTATTATTATAACAAGTAAATAGTTTTTAATTTTATCATTTAAAACATATGAGAAGAAGATTCTTTACTACATGCTTTTCGATGGTTTATAGAAATATATCAGTGAAACAAAAACTGATAATTTCACTGTTTTAAGGGTCAAAATTGGCCTGGCCCCAACGGGTCATTGGTTTTCCTTATATGTATATAGTGAAACCTTTAAAAAAAAAGCTACTTTAAATAAAACCAAAGAGCTAGAGCTTAGATATTTAGCAATAAATATCTTCTAGTGGGTGTTTACCAAGTTTGTTCGAATAAAAGCCCGCCCAAGGGGGTTAATGGTTTTCCTTATATGTATTTAGTAAAAACTTTAAAAGTCTTCTTCTAAAAGATACTAAAGAGCTAGAAGTTATATATGAAGCATGAAAAAATCTTCTTAGGGGTGTCTACCAAGTTTATTCAAATAAAAGCCCTTTGGTCAAAATTGGCCCACCCATTAGGGGGTAATTGATTATTCTCATATGATTAATACGTATCATTTCGAACTGTTGTTTTACCTAAGCAATAGAAATAATTATGGACTATTTCAGATACAATTATGAACTTTGTGATGGCCCTTAAATGATTTTAAATTTTCAAATTTTGTCCTGATTACTCCTGTTATACCACTGAAAATGTAAGGGATTAATCGCATACATGTGAACTCTCCCACCTTAAGCAGGAGACTCCCACTTTCTCCAGCCGTATTTTCAAAGATTTTACTTAAAATAAGGTTTTTTTTCTCAAATTAAAGAAATCTCCCTAGTTTTGATGTCAGAATTTCCTTCTTTGTTTATTGCAAATTCTAAAATCTCCCTCTTTTTGAAGAAAAATCTCCCACTTGATCATCAAAAAAAGTTCACATGCCCAAGTTCTTGTGCATATTACACAGGTTTTTAGGTTAAATAATTTTTAGCTCGACTTTTCTATGAAAAGGGGAGCTATCCTACTCGCCCCGGCGTCGGCGTCGGCGTTAGCGTTAGCGTCACACCTTGGTTAAGTTTTTTCGTACCACCCCACTTTATTTCAGAAGTATTACAAGTATGGCTTTGAAACTTACCATACTTGTTCACCATCATAACCTCCATCTACAGACAAGAGTACATAACTCTGTCAAGGTTTTTGACAGAATTATGGCCCTTTTTTGACTTAGAAAGTGTATTGAGCTTGGTTAAGTTTTTTGTACCACCTCACTTTATTTCAAAACCATTGGAGGTATTGCTTTGAAACTGACCATACTTGTTTACCATCACGACCTTCATCAACAGACAAGAGGACATAACTCTGTCAAGGTTTTTGACAGAATTATGCCCCTTTTTGACTTAGAAAATACATTGAATATGGGTAAAAATCCACTTATTGCCTTAACCCTTTGAGATATTGCTTTGAAACTTTTAATGCTATTTCACATCATTACCCCCATCTGTACGCAAAGAGAAGGTAACTCTGTCAAGGATTTGTTTTAAAAATTAAGGCCTTTTATCGACTTAGAATCTTGGTTAAGTTTTTAGTACCAGTCCACTTTTTGACTGAACTGTTTGAGATATTAATTTGAAAGTTGGAATACTTGTTTACAATCATGATTCCCAAACATGTCCAGGAGAAGGTAATTCTGTCAAAGATTTTATTTGAATTATGGCCCTTAACTGTCAATGTTTTGTATTATAGGCAAGCACTAAAAAAGTCGAGCGCGCTGTCTTACGGACAGCTCTTGTTGGTTGAGTTATGGCTATCATGAAGCGACACATTTGATCACTGATAATTCTTGTTTTGTTTTGGTAATATTATATGATAATAAAATGTCACCAAAAAATTATGAAAGCACAAATTATATTGACATTTGCATCAGCTTGATACACACAAGAGTTATAATTTTGATCAGTAGAAATTCAATTCTTAACCCTTTCACTGCCATAGGGACGGCTTAAGCCGTCCCTGTTATTTTCGGCGTATTTGCCATATGGACGGCTTTAGCCGTTTCTATAATAATAATAGTAATAATAATAAATTAATAATAATAATAATAAAAATAATAACAAATATAAAGAAAATTATACGATCAACAATAATTATTATTATACTAACAGATTTGAAAACATATATAATTATTATAATAATAATAACAAATAATAATAATTATATTAATTACTAATATAGTAATTTCTTAGAAAATCCTCTGGCAAATAAGTAAACAAAAAAACAATAACCCTCTGGCAGCGAAAGGGTTAATACTGTCTGCTTTTGACCACATCTTTTATTGGTCAGACAATACCCCAGAAAGGAGTTTGCATATATGAAAGTTTGCTACATTGTTTCTTGCCCTTTGCTGAAGAGAAAGCATATAGCATTTTAATGCTTCATGAGGTCTGTTTTCTTGTTCCATACATTGTCCTAAGATGTTTAGAGCTGTTTCTCTATGTTTAAGGTTAATATCCGTTACTATGGTTCTTATAAGTTTACTAAGTGATTGTTGTTTATCTTGGTATCTTTGTAGATGACTGAAGATCTTATATTGTAGGAAGTACAGGAAAGGTAGAGAATCAACTACAGCCCAGTCCATCCAATAGTCTGCATACTGAACTCTGTGTATCATGTCATCTTGTGTAGATCTGAACATTTCATATTGTAGTTCATGAGGAGTACAGTTCATCTCTTTTGGTATAAATCTGACACAAAAGGCTGTAATATGTTTGATACAGTCCTCACTTTGTTCACCACATATCCTCATGTATTCTTCTGTTACTGCTGATGGAGGATTATTCAAGCAGCCACAAATAGGTACAACAGGGTAAGAGTAGTATTGTTGTTCAATGTGTCTCAGAATTAGTTCAGCTCTCTCCATATCTCCTGTACAGTAGAACACAGAAGCCAATTTAAGTCTGCTAGATGAGATATCTGAGTTCAAACCAGCTGATAACCAAACCAATGCTTGTGGTGACACTTGATTATTTTCACTAATTCTAGATGATGCTAGGATAGATCCATATGTGGTAAAAAGAAAAGGTGCCATAAACTTGAATGCAGTCTTTTCTAATCTATTACCATTAACATTGATAGTAATTAGTTTACCGATACAATGCTTCATTGTTCTAATGTTTTTTGTGTGTAAATGTCTTAAAATGTGCACATGAGTTAGGCTTGTATTGTGTGCTGTGTTTAAATATTCTTCGGTCATATAAAATTCATGCATTGCAAGAGAAGATTGATAATAATATGCTCCATGTGGTACCATGTTCAGTTTAACTTGCAATCTATAGCCAAGATCATCGATTTCAATTCTAAGTAACATTTGTCTGTCATTCTGTAAAAAATCACTTATATTTTTTGAAAGTTCATGTTTTTTTTCAGCTGTAAATTGCCCTGCCATCAAATTGTTTTCTCGGATAATAAAATGTGAACAATGGTCATTCTGTACACAGCTATGTAATTCTAATAAGCAGTATGTTAAGCATATAAATAAATTGTTCTCTTTCCATATACTTGACTCTGTGTTTTCTATACAGTGTAATAGAACTGTTTTACACATGAAGCTTGATATGTTGATTTCCCCTTGAGGATTAAGGAAGGATTTAAGAATCATTTTCAATAATACATAGCACCTTATTTGTGTAATATTTAGATTGAACATAAGATGTTTTTCTGCCAGTGATGTAGATATTCTCCATTCCAGATCAGGATATTCACTGACCTTACTTCCAGTTGCAACAACAAAACACCTAGTACTGACTGCATATCTTCTCATGTCTTGTGTTGGCCATCTACCAATACCTTGTCTATCTAACCAATCTGATGCTGATTGAGGCCACGATTTACAAGGTAAAGCTGGCACAGAGTCCATATCACAGAATCCATCCTGTCCTTGTCTAGCAATTGATGGTCCATGAACTACAGCATCCTGAATGACAGCAATATATAATGTGTTTTTTAACAATATTCTTCCACTTCTATCATTTATATAGTGTTCATTAGGAATGACTGTAACAGGAAGAGGTATATCAGGTCGGAGCAGTTGTAAGAAACAATAACCAGGGGTAGTGCTCTCATCCTGTATCATGAGATAGTTTTTCTTGCCATGTTCCCACTCTGACCAGTCCTGTATTATATTGAATTCATGATAACAGAATAGTACATCACTATCTGAGTGAAGTCCTCTAGTAGTTGTACCTTCACTCTGACTCCCTAGTTGATAGCAAGTCATGTTTCTATCAATGAACCTGATAGTGATATTCTGCATAGTCTCCTCCAGCATGAAATGTCTTCTCCTTCTCATCACTAATCTTTCATTGACACCAATGTCATGTAAAACCTCTGATAACGCCAATGATAGGTTTTCTCTGTAGTCTGGTTCTTGAAACATTCTGTAATATAATAGTAAAATGGAAAATTGTTTCAGTCAGCTGCCAAAATAATTTGTTCACATACTTCTTCATGTTACTTAACTGACCTTGATGTCCTAGAACAGAACAGTACGGGATAGCCTGAGTACAGGATAGCCAATTTGGAAAGTTTACATAATTTTCGGTAGATATCAATTAATATTTATAATTTTATAGATTTTTTTTTCTCCTTTTATCTATATGTTTCTATATTTTCCTATTTTTATTACATGATCATTTTGATGTCATTATGATGAGGGGATGTGTGATTAACTAATTTCTTAATACTGAATGTTAAAGTTAATCCTGGCAAACTATATTTTATCAATAGTAATTATTGAACTAGTACTTTAAAATAGTGAAACATTTTTGATTTTCGAGTTACATTTATAATATTTTTTAATCAATACATAGTTATAAATTTGATTAAATTTTGTGTAAAAACTACATTATATTAAATTGTAACTTTAAGCAGAAGCTAAGAAAAGGATACTCGAATTAAATATAAACATTGTTAACTGGCATTAAACTCTTACATAATTAAATTTTCAATGAAATACTTTGTTAAAATATTATGTGTACAAAAATAAATCATAAACTTACTTTATAAAGTTGATGTCATACTATGTCACAGAAACAAATCAAAGGAATTGTATATATTGACTCTGTTTCGCAAGATTGAAAGAAATTTTGCTACTTTCTCTGATGATGTGAAGAGGAAAATAACTCATTTCTTCATCCTATTGTTTTATAAGAAAATTTGATTGTTTCCTCTGTTGAAAAAAACCCCAACCAACAACATATATGAAACTATAAGGACTATAAGGACTTTAATATAAAGTGCTTTCTATTAAAGCAATAAAGAATTATTATAAGAATTATTATTACTATATGAATTAAAATTATTTAATCTTTTACCTCATATAAACATGTTTTGACGGCTTTTTGCCCCCCCCCCCTTTTTGAGGCCTCAAACAGTGAAAAAAAACACCCTATTTAGCCCAAAAACACATTTTCATTTCAGAAATGTTACTTACTTAAGTTGGTGCCCAGTAAAACCAAACCAAACAAAAACAAAACAAAAAATAAAAAACTATATAGGTATACAAAATAATTATATGGCAATAGATCTTCTGATAAAATATTGTCCTATATGTTATTAGACCCCTACTGGTTTAACTGGAGGGGACTTTAGATTTACCCTCTGTCTGTCTGTCTGCCTGTCTGTACAAACATGTAGATACTTAGAGGGCTATGAGAAGAGTATATTTCCTTTGATGCTTTTCATTCAGTAAGCTCTTATTTGGCTACTTTTTCTCTTACTTGGCTAAAAGAAGAATAGGGAGAACAAAAGAGTAGCCACTTATATATCAGACATTGAGTAAGTCCATTCTTCAAACCGTCCGTCCATCCATCCATCCATCCATCAATTCATCCACAAAACTGGATCCCTTGATAACGCAAAAAGTACTGAAAATATTTTTGTGAAACTTGAAATATGGGTAGATGGAAGTCTGAAGATTATGCATGAATTTTTCTTTTCTTCCTATATTGAAACATTTGGTGGTTATAGTAACATATATATTTAATATTTGGCAAATATAACACAAATACTGGATCCCGGGATAATGAAAAAAGTACTGAAAACATTTTTATGAAACTTGAAATATGGATTGATGGTTATGGAAGGGTATTAACGCAAAAATTACATAATGCTTTCTTACGTTACATCGTGCTTTCTATCTAGTACATCTTGCATTCTAACTTGCACATCTTGCATTCTGACTTTTACATCTTGCTTTCTTACATGCACATTATGCTTTCTGTTGTGTGTGTCTTGCTTAATTGTATGTTGATATCATTATTTAACGATCATTTATTATTTATTTGTTAGCTCGACTTTTTTTTTTTGAAAAAAAAGTAGAGGTATTGCTATAGTCACGGCGGCGTTGCCGATGCCGTTCCCGTCCGCAAACTTGTACCTGGAACTTTTTAGCTCACCTGAGCATGCTCAGGGTGAGCTTTTAGGATCGATGATTGTCCGTCGTCCGTCCGTCGTCCGTTCACATTTAGTTGTTAACACTCTAGCGGTTGCATTTTTGCCTCAATTATCATCAAACTTGGTCAGGATCAAACTAGGTCACAAGAGCTAAAAATAGAAAAACCTTGTTAACACTCTAGCGGTCACATTTTTGCATCAATCATCATCAAACTTGGTCAAGATGCTTGTCTAGGTGATAGCTCGGATGAGTTGGAACATGGGTCATCTCGGATGAAAAAGTAGGTCACCGGAGCTAAAAATAGAAAAACCTTGTTAACACTCTAGCGGTCACATTTTTGCGTTAATCATCATCAAAATTGGTCAAGATGCTTGTCTTGGTGATAGCTCAGATGAGTTTGAACATGGGTCATCTCGGATGAAAAAGTAGGTCACCGGAGCTAAAAATAGAACAAGAGCGATCAGTAATCACATGTGTCGCCTCATGATGGCCAATTTCATGTTGGGACAAATTTTGTGACAGACGGACAGACAGACGGGCAGTGCACAACTAGACTTGGTACTGATCATTCCTGTAAAGATTGGATAAAATTGCACCAGTAGCTTATGAGGAGTAGTCTGGACAAGCTTTTGCCTATCTGGCAACACATAGAAAAAACACCTTTTTATCAAAGGGCCATAACTCAGCCCAAAACCATTCAACCAGAAAACCCTAGCAATATGTGCAAGAACTTGAGCTACAGATCAATCATGTAAAGTTTCATTGAAATTGCATTAGTGGTATAAGAGGAGTAGTCTGGACAAACTTTAAAATTTAAAATTATTAAAGGGCCATAACTCTGACAAGAATCATTGAACTGGAAAATGCTGACAATATGCACAACTAGACTTGGTACTAATAATTCCTGTAAAGTTTGGATGAAATTGCACCAGTAGTTTATGAGGAGTAGTCCTGACAAGCTTTTGTGTATCTGGCAACACAAAGGAAAAAAAACCTTTTTATCAAAGGGCCATAACTCGGCCAAAAATCATTCAACCGGAAAACCAGTGCAATATGCGCAAGGACTTGAGCTACCGATCAATCCCGTAAAGTTTCATTGAAATTGCATTAGTTGTATAAGAGAAGTAGTCCGGACAAACTTTAAAAATAATATTATTAAAGGGCCATAACTCTGACAAAAATCATTGAACCGGAAAATGCTGACAATATGCACAACTAGACTTGGTACTGATCATTCCTGTAAAGTTTGGATGAAATTGCACCAGTAGTTTATGAGGAGTAGTCCGGACAAGTTTTGTGACGGACGGACAGACAGACAGACGGACAGACAGACGACGGAGAAGTGATCCCTATATGTCGCCACAACTCTGTAGAGGCGACACAAAAACCTTGTTAACACTCTAGCGGTCACATTTTTGCATGAGTCATCATCAAACTTGGTCAAGATCCTTGTCTAGGTAAAAGCTCGGATGAGTTCGAACATGGGTATTCTCGGATGAAAAACTAGGTCACCGGAGCTAAAAATAGAAAACCATGTAAACACTCTAGAGGTCACAATTTTGCCTCAATCATCATCAAACTTGGGCAGGATGTTTGTCTAGGTGATAGCTCGGATGAGTTTGAACATGGGTCATCTCGGATGAAAAAGTAGGTCACCGGAGCTAAAAATAGAAAAACTTTGTTAACACTCTAGCGGTCACATTTTTGCATCAATCATCATCAAACTTGATCAAGATGCTTGTCTAGGTGATAGCTCGGATGAGTTGGAACATGGGTCATCTCGGATGAAAAACTAGGTCACAGGAGCTAAAAATAGAAAAACCTTGTTAACACTCTAGTGGTCACAATTTTGACTCATTTGTCATCAAACTTGGTCAGGAAACTTGTCTAGGTCATTGCTGGAAATAAATCGAACATGGGACATCTCGGATGAAAAACTAGGTCACAGGAGCTAAAAATAGAAAATCTTGTTAACACTCTAGTGGCTACTGTTGTGATCCACATATTCTGGTAATTGGTCTGAAAGTTTGTTTTGATGATTTCTAAGTCAAGATCGAACATGGGTCATCTTGGATGAAAAACTAGGTCACACCGCCCAAATATGGAAAAACCTTGTTAACATTCTAGTGGTCACATTTTCGACTCAATTATCATCAAACTTAGTCAGGATGCTTGTCTAGGTAATATTTTGGCTATTATTGGTTGTAATTTCGTTATTTTTGAATGGATTGTCTTCAAACTTGAACATAATAATCTTCAAGGAATATATCTCTTAAAAATAACCAGACAGACCTTGACCTTCACTCATTAATGACCTTGACTTTGAAGTTCAAATTATTGAAATTTTCATTGTTTTGGCTGTAACTGGCTGTAACTTTGCTATTATTGAAGGGATCAACTTCATATTATAACAGAACATACTTAAGGACAAGACCTTGTTGTTTATCAAACACTTGCGCTCTTTAATGACCTTGACCTTGAAGGTGAAATTACTGAATTTTCTCAGATTTGTGCATTAAATGACCATGTATACTTTTTGGTGTGTGTGTGCGTGCGTGTATATATATATATATATCATCATCATCATTATCATCATCATCATCAACAACAACAACAACAACAACACGTGTCACCACCACCACCATATGTCACCACTACCACGTGTCACCACATGTCACCACCACATACCACCACGTGTCACAACCACCACGTGTCACCATGTGTCACCACCACCACGTGTCACCATGTGTCACCACCACCACTAGTCACCACCCCACCACCACGTGTCACCACCACCATGTCTCACCACATGTCACCAACACGTGTCACCACCACATGTCACCACCACCATGTGTCACCACCACATGTCATCACCACCATGTGTCACCACCACCACTTGGCGTCGCCACCACCATGTGTTGTCACCACCACCATGTGTCACCACAACCACATGTCACCAAAATGTGTTACCACATGTCACCAGATGTCACACCACGTGTCACCACCACACGTGTCACCACCACCACGGCGTCCCAACCACATGTCACCACCACCATGTGTCACCACCACATGTTACCACCACCACATGTCACCACCACCATGTGACACCACATGTCACCAACACATGTCACAACATGTCACCACCACGTGTCACCATATGACACCACCATGTGTCATCACATGTCACCAACACGTGTCACCACCACGTGTCATCACATGTCACCAACACGTGTCACCACCATGTGTCATCACATGTCACCAACACGTGTCACCACCACGTGTCACCACCGTGTGTCATCACATGTCACCAACACGTGTCACCACCACCACATGCCACCACCACATGTCACCACCACATGTCACCACCACATGTCACAACGAGTCATAACCATGTGACACCATGACCACATGTCACCACTACCACGTGTCACCACCACCACGTGTCATCACAACATATCAAACACCATGCCACCACCACCACATGCCACCACCACCACGTGTCACCACATGTCACCACCACCACATGTCGTCACCACCACATGTCACCACCACCACATGTCACGACCACCACGTGTCACCACCACCACGTGTCACAACCACGTGTCACCACCACCATGTGTATCTATTTATAGAATTTTTCTATTTATAAAATTGCATGTTTCTATTTATAGAATTTTCTATTTATAGAATTGCGTGTTTCTATTTATATATATATATATATAAATTAGTATATTTATATATACAAAATATATAGACAAAACTAATGTGACCAGACAGACCGATTAAATTTATAAAAAGGAAACGTTAAGATTTTGTTCAAACATTTCTTTGTTTGCTTTTTGAGAAAGTAAAAAGTCGAGCGTTGCCCCTGCCTGGCGGAGGCTCTTGTTGATCTGGTATATTAACCAGCAACTGTTTGTATTTGGGTCTATTATAACTCAGCTTGAATGACGAATGTCATAAGGTAGAACGACGATAGCCGAATTCAGCAAGCATAATATGACGCGACATCTGGTGTAATAATATGTGACACCCAAATTATGCTAACAGGTGGCGCTACAGTTATATTCTCGGTAAAGTCCGTCTTGCGGGTCGGATTCAGTTAACCAAGTTACATCCCTATGTTTTAAAATTTCCATTTCCACTATGGAGGAAATAAAGTAAACATATATACAAAATGAATTGACCAATTTTTGTATTTATTACTGAAACTGTGTGGGTCAAATTATATTTCCAGCTGACAATGACAAGTTGCACGTTTCCAAATCAATGACTAGAATTATTTTTTTTATCAACAAAATAATTATAGAATAGAACAGTTGTTCAAAGTGCTTGGGTATGGAAAGTGATCGATATTCCGGATACTCATATATTTTCGATAATTTCGGTTTGGTTCCGTATATGTTTCCGAACTTGCGCCCTCTGTTGTAAAAAAGAGTGTAGTTTGCAACCTGCCTTGTATTGCTCACTTTGTGTGCTTCCATGTATTATTTATACATGTATAATCCATTAACATAGGTAGCCTATTTAATGTATACGTACCTTATTATCACATAAAACGCGGCGCGGGAGTGTAATAAAGCCATTTAATAAAAATGATATTACACTAGTGTAATAACACTTTGACGTGACGTCATTTGCGCTATATAGAAACATAGCGTTAAACCGCGCTAGTGTTAGCGTTACACTATAGGCGCGTCATTGAAAAAAAATTACTCATTTTTAGCTCGACTATACGAAGTATATGGAGAGCTATCCTACTCGCCCCGGCGTCGGCGTCCGCGTCCAGATTTCAGATTAAAGTTTTGGTGCAGTAAAATATTTTTCACTATAACTTTGTCATTTCTTAAGGTATCAACTTAAAACTTCAAATATATGTTCCTTATCATCAACCACATCTTATGTGACAAGGTTGATAACTCTAGCACCAATATTTTCAGATTTATCTCCCCTTGAACTTAGAATTTTCCTTAAAAAATACTATTTTTTACTGTTTCTTCTTTATTTCTTTAGGGATCAACCTCATACTTCAAATATATGTACCTTATCATCATCCCCATCTTATGTGACAAGGTTCATAACTCTAGCACCAATATTTCAAGATTTATCTCCCCTTGAACTTAGAATTTTCCTTAAAAAATACTATTTTTTACTGTTACTTCTTTATTTCTTAAGGGATCATCCTCATACTTCAAATATATGTACCTTATCATCATCCCCATCTTATGTGACAAGGTTCAAAATTTTACCACCAATATTTTCAGATTTATCTCCCCTTGAACTTAGAATTTTCTTTAAAAAATATTATTTTTTACTGTAACTTATTTATTTCTAATGGGATCAACTTCATACTTCAAATAAATGTACCTTATCATCATCCACATCTTATGTGACAAGGTTCATAACTCTAGCACCAATATTGCAAGAATTATCTCCCCATCAACTTAGATTTTTTTACTAGAAAAATGTTATTTTTTACTATAACTTTTTTAGTTTTAAAGGTATCTACCTCAAACTTCAAATACTTATTCCTTATAATCAATTATATTTTAATTGACAATGTTCATAACTCTTGAAGTAATTTTTACAGATTTATCTCTCTTTGAACTTAGGATTTTCTTTAAGAAATATTATAACTTTGTTACTTTTTAAGGTATCTACTTCAAACTTCAAATATATACTTCTTATCATTACACACATGTTGTGTGACAAGGTTCATAACTCTAGCGTGACTATTTCTAGAATTATTTCCCTTGATCTTGGAATTTATTTTAACAAATGTTATTTTTTTACTATAACTTAATACATCATTATACATAATTGATTTTTCTTTCATAGTTTTGTCCTCCTTACTGCGTCCAGTATTTTATTAGTCGAGCTTGGCTGTCTCCTGTGACAGCTCTTGTTACAGTTTACTGTTCTTATTTTATATATGTGATAAAAAGAATATTATATTCGTGTAGATTCAATACTAAATTTATTGAACTCGTTGAATAAAACAATATTATGCTCGCCAGAGGCTCGCATAATATGATTTTATTCAACTCGTTCAATAAATTTAGTATTAAACTACACTCATTCAATATCCTCTATTTATGACTCAAATCATGTGTGGGAAGTTACAATATCTAGCTTGACTATTTCCAGCATTATGCCCCCCCCCCTTGAACTTAGATTTTTTTCTATGAATTATTTTTTTCCTCATTTACTTCAAACTTCAAATTCCCAGATCATAATAATATGACAAGGTTACATTTCCAGAATAATCTTCCCTGTTAACTTTTATTTTCCTTTCTTTTTTTATTCAATTACTCTTATTTATTCATGGATTTACATGTACTTCAAATTTCAAGTATATGTTCATTATTAACACTTACATCATGTGTGATTAGATTTATAAATCTAGCACCTGGGTTTATGATTATTGTGCCCCAACTATGGGAGGGGGGCATTTATGATTATTGAGCCCCCCACTATAGGGGTGGGGGGCATTTAGATTTACCCTTGTCCATCCATCCCTCAGTCTGTTCTCTTTTTGTGTCACACGTAGCTCAAAAAGTATTTGACCTAGAGTCATGAAACTTTACAGGAATGTTGCTCAGCATGTGAAGTTGTGCACCTTGGGTTTTCGCTTGTGAATTTATTCTGTTTTGTCAAAAGTTATTGCCCTTGAGATAGTTAAAATTTGCAATTTTCAACTTTTGTCACACAGCTCAAGAAGTGTTTGACCAAGGGTTATGAAACTTTACAGAAATATTGCTCAGCATGTGAAGTTCTGCACCTGCAAGCTTTTGCTTGTGGATTTATTTGTAAAAATATTGCCCTTTACTTAGTAAAAGATTTTTAGTTTAATCAACTAGAGTCACAAGATTGACAAAACAGTGGAGTGTGTGGCCACCGACACATTTCTAGTTAATCCTGATGTAACATTGTTACAATAAGTTCAAATGCCACTTAGGTTAAAGGTACATGTACATTGTAAGAGCGGTGTTTATAAAAAACCTATATTTATGAAGAAAATGCATAAGTGACAGCAATACTGTTCACAAGGTGACACATCTGACTTCCCGAGTTCTAGTTTCTTTTTTTGTTTCAATAAATGTATATAATTATTTGAAAATTATTATATTTTTCACTTTTCTTCTATGTTACAATAAAATTTATCTACTTTAGACTTAAGATAATTGTTTTAGACTTAAGATAATTGTTCTTTGTCAGCACCCACATCATGTATGATGATGTTCATAAGTCTAGCATCTTCATTTCAAGAGTTATCTCCTCTTTAGTTTAAGTCTGTCTGTCTGTCTGCCTGGCCGTCCCTAAAAACTGCGATTTAACTTTTAAAGGTCTTGGAACTTTTCCAGCAAATTTACTTAAAATAGAGAAAAGTTGAAACATTAGTTACACATATTCATCCTGAGAAAATTGTATCTTTTGATTATCTGTTGTATGACATAATTTCGTTATTAGACATGAAAACTTAACACATTATATACTTTGATACAGATAAACTAGTAACTTAATAAAAGATTTATTGTTCATTCATGTTTATTCCACAATGGCATAATTGAATGGTCTTGGTCCTTCAGAATGTTGCTGGGATTCTAACCGGTAGGGGACTAAAGGATTGCTTGCAATTATATGATAGTTGCTTGTTAATGCTATCATACATTTGCATGCACTTTTCTTTAAAACGATATTGTTGTCTTAATAAATTTTTATACTTATTCATTATAAGGCAGTTCATCCTTTTAAATAAATAAAGTTGTGCATAAAATTTTGCGGTCATTGTAATACGTTTTTCTTATATTTTTTCACTTCAACTTAACCATTGTTTCTTTAATTATTAATCAATTTTTTTCATGGTTTATCTATGGGGGAGATTAGACCAAATTTTGTAAATGACACAAAAAAATTAAACAAAAGACAAGGATTTTTTTGGTTTTATTTGGATATTGTGCTGAAAGTGAGAGGAATTGGTACAGTCAACTCCACTTATAACGAACTTGCTGATAACAAACTCGTCATTAATTGCAAATTAAATCTGAAATCCCTGGCCGATTCCTCCTCTATAAAACTATATTAAACAAGTTCCAATGTTGCTGCAATGCAGCAATTGAGAAGCTCCGCGCAAAAAATACGCTCATTACAGATACCTTACCAAATTATTCCTATGCACAGGTCATGTTATATTCAGATTAAGAACTATTGTAGATTTTTTCCGAATGTTTTGTAAACCATTTTTTGCATAATTATACTTATTTTATGGACTGTCCATAACAGAGTAATTCAATTACATCAATGGTCAGCCACATCAAAAGAAAATGCAACATACAAGAACCACAACTATCTTAAATTGCCCACAACCTTAACTCTATTTCAATTCTTTTGCAAGGTATTCTGTTACTAGTAACTTCCTCATTTCCTAAGCAGTCTTGCGGGGATATTACTCACATTTAGTGATAGTTCTTAAGTTTGAGATTAATAATATCTGTCATATGTTGGGGTTCAGATCAGAATATCCCCAGAGGTCCCATTCATGGACGGGTTCCCGAGGGACAGATACTCCGATCCGAACCGCAAACATAATTATGTCATTTTTTCTTGCATATTCTACCATAATCCAGCATATTTTAAATTCTTTACCTTAATAAAACAAATTTCTAATGGAAATTTATGTCATAACAAGGGTATATATTTTCGTACAACAGCATATGAAATTTCAACTTCATTCATTATATGGCAAAATTACAACATTTTATATGACATTGTATAGCATGCGACTCATCTGACATCCCCATGACAGAAGAAATTTCCGGCATGAGTAAAATTGATGGAAACACCAGTCTGATATGCAAGGAATAGTCTGTCAAATTGTTATAAATGAAAGTCTGGGTTTTTATTTAGTGATATAAAACCCTTATTATTCAGAGAATATCACTCATAGTGTTGTTAACATAACTTTGCCGATTTTTTATTGTGGTCTACGTATCAATTCAGGACTCCTTAAATTTCCTTATCTTATTCTTTAAAGCATATTTCTCACTTCAAAGACAATTACTGCACTAAAGTAATAATTTTTTTCCCACCGCAATGATGACGTTTATAATTTCGCAGTAAACACATTTTTAGCTCGACTATTCATAGAATAATGGAGCTTATACAGTCACCCTTTTGTTGGCGTCAGCGTCCCTGTGTTTAAGTTTTTGCGTGTAAGCTGGTGTCTCCATAACTACTGAAGGGAATGGATTGAAACTTCACACACTTGTTCTCTGTGATTATATAACATGATTGGCTAAAGTCCCATACATGTAACTCTGATTTCTTTATTGCATAATTATGCCCCTTTTTCAGCTTAGAAATTCATGGTTAAGTTTTTGCTTATAAGCCGGTATCTCCATAACTTCTGAAGGGTTTGTGCCTTTTTTTTGAGACAATTTTATGCATTCATAATATTCAAACAGCGCAGTGATTTACTCGATAAAATATCTTAATAACAAGCCTTGGTACCTTTTGGACAATTTTATGTATTCATATAGGTAAGCATTATTATACTCAATGAAACACCCTTGTGACAACTTTTTCGAATAGTCGAGCGGATGCGCAGGCTGGTCTGGATCCATGCTGGTCGCAAACCCATTATGTTGGTTTTGTCATGACGCGGCTCATTTATTCTTTTGATTGTTATTTTATTTACAGAGTCAAGATGTTTTCCAAGTATAATCTCTTTATCCATATACATGTATATAGTAACATGTAGGGAGTGATATACATTCTATAAATCAGAATAAACACTTTAATGTAAGTAGAAAAAAGGAAGATATTACATCATGTGGGTAGCATTGTCTAATATAATGGACACTAAATAATAAGAGTATATAATTAGGAGACAGTTGCTCTGTTTAGTGGATGTGTGTGTAAGACACTTTAAGTTCTTGAAATCCTGTACTGCTATATATGAAATTAATGGGAAAAAATAAACCGAAACTGAAACGCTTTGTTTTATAATAATTATTGCTGTTAATAAAACTTGTTTATTGGAAAGCCAGTTTTGGTCACAATTAAGTGGCTCTGAGTATATGACATCTTAAGTTGTTGAAAGAAGCGGGAATTATGGATGATAATTAGGTAAAACTGAATAGAAATTGAGTGATTCTTACTAAATCGGCTAATTTTAGTAAAGTAAAATTGCAGCTACGTGTTGAATGACCCCCATAAAGTATAAAATTGAGAGAAAGAAATCATTAAATGTAATGTCATAATTTCTTTTTAATTTCATCAATAAACATAATGTAATGATATCCTTAAAGCAGCATGCCTCAAGATCAATATTTATTTTCATTACAATTTGAAAAATGAGCCGCGTCATGACAAAACCAACATAATGGGTTTGCGACCAGCATGGATCCAAACCAGCCTGCGTCTCTGCACAGTCTGATCTGGATCCATACTGTTCGCTTAGAAACCCTATAGCAAGTAGAGAAACTGATAGCAAACAGTATGGATCCTGATCAGACTGTGCAGTCTGACTCAGGCGCAGGCTGGTCTGGATCCATGCTGGCCGCAAACCCACTATGTTCGTTTTGTCATGACGCAGCTCAAATGTAATTAAGTAAAGTGAACAAAGGAAGTAATTTATCATGTCATTCCATTGATTTCTATTGATAAAGTGCTTGACTGATAAATTTAGCTTTATCAGACTCCTCATCAATATACATATTGAAATAAAATTAAGAGAATGGCTCTTATTTTTACCTCAAACTGGTTTGAAATTTTGGGACTATTTCTTAAAGATATGACCCTTGGCATACTTACTGCACGGGGCATGAACTCGAAAGGTTCCTGACAGGTTTATTAATAAATTGTCATTTTAAGAAACAAACTAATACTAAAATTGAAAATATGACAAGTAGAATACCAAACAAAAGTATTGTATTATACAATTTATCAGGCTTGGCATTTAAAAAATGAAGGGCTCAGCAGAGACTCGCCCTTCTTCTGACCTTTTTCTTAGCTCACCTGTCACGAAGTGACATGGTGACTTTTGTGGTCGCATTTCATCCGGCGTCCGTCTGTCGTCCGTCCGTAAACTTTTACTTTAAAAAACATCTCCTCATAAACTGCGAAGTAAATTTCATCCAAACTTCACAGGAATGTTCCTTTGGTAGACAACTTTAAAAATTGTTCAAATAATTTTATTCCAAGTAGTTGACATGGCAACTGAAAGAAAAAACTGAAAATATCTAAATATCCAGTTTTAGAAAACTGAAAGAGGTAGAGCTTATATATTTATTTGGCATGAAACATCTTCTAGTCAGTGTCTACCAATTTTTTTCAAATAAATGCCCTTGGGTCAAAATTGGCCCTGTTGGGGGGGGGGTAAAAACTTAAAAATCTTCTTTTAAAAAACCCAAATAGCTAGAGCTTAGCTATTAAGCATGGTAGGTGTCTACCAAGTTTGTTCAAATGAAAGCTCTGGGGTCAAAATTCGCCCGGCCCCAGGGGGTCATTATGTTTTTCCCTTTATGTATATAGTAAAAACTTAAAAAAAAATTCTTTTAAAAAATCCTAAGAGTTAGAGCTAAGATATTAATTATGAAACATCTTCTAATGGGTGTCTACCATTTTGTTCAAATGAGGGCCCTGGGAATAAAATTGGCCTCGCCCCGGGGATCATTGATTTTCCTTATTATTATGTATATGGTAAAAACTTAAATAATCTTCTGTTAAAAAACCCATCTCCAAATGGGTGTCTACCAAGTTTGTTCAAATAAAAGCCCCTTGGTTAAAATTGGCCTTGGCGCTGGGGGCCTATATACAGGTGACAATTTCAGGGCCATCATGGCCCTCTTGTTTTTTGTTCCAAGTGGCCAAAAATAGTAAATTTCCTTGGTTAAAACAAACTGTTATAATTGAAATATTGGGATGCGCTCAATCAGTACCTAAATACAGCTATCCAATAATTATTCAATTGAGTGGCTGCACAGGTAGGTCTTCAGGTAATAAATATTTTGGTAAAATGTTGTCACAAAATATTGTTTGAATTAAATACATGTACAAATTATGCAAATAAACTGTGAAAGTTTCTTCTACAATATTTCAAATACATGTACGTGTAGTGTATTCAGTGGGTGTAAGGTAAGGCAGATTGTTACTTAAGTACCTAAATTTAATTACAGCCTCAAATTGAAATAAAGATTTACCCTATACATCTTGCCAGAGACTTTGCTTACAGATGGATAAGAATCTCTAAAAATGAAAAACTAGGATACAGTAGCCAAAAAATAGGAATATCTTGTTCACACTCTAGTGGCCAGATATACTGGGAATTGTTCAGAAAACTTGTGAAGATTATTTCTAGCTCAAGTTCAAATATGGGTCATCAGGGGTCAAAAACTACGCCACACAGCCCAAATATGAAAAAAAAAACTATAGAAGTTATATCAGAACATTCTGAAAATTTGCCGATTTCTAGCGAGTCATTTACAGTTATTTCCCTTTAAAAGTAAAAGTCATATACATGATTATGTTTCTTAAACTTTTGGGAGAAATATTATTTTTGCTTTCGCCGTCTGTCTGTCCATTTGTCCGTCTGGTTGTCCGTCCACATTAAGCTTGTTCACCCTTCACAGGTCAAACTTCTGGTGGGATTTCAACCAAACTTTACAGAGGTTATCAGTACCAACCCTTGTTGTGGACAACACTGTCATTTTCCACTTCGCTGCACAAAATGGCCCCCAGAAAAAAAAATAGAATAATCTTGTCAGGCCTTCACAGGTTAAACTGCTGGTGGGATATCATCCAAACTTTACAGGAGTGATCAGTACCATGGAATCCCTAGTTGTGCACGTAACTGGCATATAACGCTTTGCTGCACAAAATGGCCGTCAGAGCTAAAAAGGAAAATCTTGTCTGACCTTCACAGGTCATAAGTACTACTGGTGGGATTTCAACCAAACTTTACAGGAGTGATCAGTACCATCCCTAGTTGTGCACAATACTGGCACGTTTTGCTTCGCTACACAAAATGGCCGCCAGAGCTAAAAATAGAAAAAGCTTGTCAGGCCTTCACAGGTCATATTACTGGTGGGATTTCAACCAATCTTTACAGCAGTGATCAGTACCAACCCTTGTTGTGCACATCACCGGCATGTTCCACTTTGCTGCACAGAATGGCAACCAGAGCTAAAAATAGAAAAATCTTGTCGGCCTTCCCAGGTCAAACTATTGGTGGGATTTCAACCAACCTTTATAGGAGTGATCAGTACTATCTCTAGTTGTGCACAATACCGGCATGTTCCGCCTGGCTGTACAAAATGGCCGTCAGAGCTATAAATAAAAAATTCTTGTCCGGCTTTCACAGGTCAAATTACTGGTGGGGGATTTCAATGAAACTTCACATGAGTGACCATCCATAGTTTTGGGAGACATATGTTTTTGTGACAAAAATGTTTTTGTGACAAAAACCCTTCTAGTTTACACAACATGTTCAGAATAACATGTTCAGGTAAATAACCTTGTGTATAAAAAAAGGGTTGTAATAAATGGCCAGAGATATGTTCTATTTCCTCTAGTATACTTTATCAAATCATTCCAGCAAAAAAAAAAAAATGTCTGCAATTTTCTCCCAGCAGTTCCACCAATTTGATACAAATCTACAAAAAAATCATGATCCCTGTAACTATATATTCCTTTGAGGCGTGAATGCATCTGGACTTGAATATAGTGTTCTCTTATATTTTAATGTATTTATAGTTATTTTTCTTATCTGGAATATATATGTATACATGTGTTCTACCTGGAATTAGTTTACTGTTTGTTGATGATTTTAGTTTTCTCCTGTCTGTCTCTGAATCATTTATGCTTTTGTTTTTAATGTGATATATATACATTTGATTGTGTATATTATGAAATTCTACAATAATGAGATTTCTATATGATGCTACAATAATTTCTGAATGATTTCTTGTTTTATTTTCTTTGATGTACAATTTTTTAAATTTACAGTAAGGACAATTTTATACTAAAATATTTTCTGAATGTTTTCCGTTTTTGTTTTGTACATTTAAGAAAATGTGCATATTATGAAATTCTACAAAAAGGAGATTTTTATGCTAGAATAATTTTTTATAGCCTTTATTTGATCTAATCTTATAAAATATTTTAATGTTTACTAAAATTATTATATAGTTGAAATGACTTATAATCATTTCATTCTGTTACAATGATTATCATAGAAAAAGTTATTCTTACAGACACCATTAGGAAGAATTAATTATTTTAATTCATTTTATTATTGACAGGAATGTAGAGACTTCAAATTAATTTTGATTGCTCATTTTTTGGACAATTCTTAAGGGGAATGATTTCTGTTGTTTGTTTTAATACATAGTTCTCCTATTGATTTAAGTCATTAATCAGTATTTTTGCTGTTGTTTGTGTAATTGATGGCAATCATTTATCAGATTCTTGTATTGCAACCATTTATCAATACTTCACTCTTGTAAGTGTAACACAGTTGTTTTCTCCTATTGCAATTAGTTATAGATACTTCAACAGTTTTTTAGTAAACCGCCTCTGTGGTCAAAGGGGTTAGAGTCGATGACTTCTAATCCAGTTACCTCTCTGGCGTGGGTTCGATCCCCAGGAGATGCTTTGGAAGTTTAGCAGGAAGGTAATCTAGTACTGGTGTAACTCTCCAGGAACGATGGTTTCGAAACTACCCACCTATATGGCTTAAATACTGTTGGGAAAAGGCGTAAAAAGAAACAAACAAACAGTTGTTAGTGTAACACATGTGGCTGTTCTATTGCAATCATTTATCAATACCTCACTGCTGTTAGTGTGACACAAGTGGGTGTTCTATTGCAATCAGTTATCAATACCTCACTGCAGTTAATGTAACACATGTGGCTGTTCTATTGCAATCAGTTATCAATATCTCACTGCTGTTAGTGTAACACATGTGGCTGTTCTATTGCAATCAGTTATCAATACCTCACTGTTGTTAGTGTAACACATGTGGCTGTTCTATTGCAATCAGTTATTAATACCTCACTGCTGTAAGTGTAACTTTATGGCTGTTCTATTGCAATCAGTTATCAATACCTCACTGCTGTTTGTGTAACTCATGTGGCCTGTTCTATTGCAATCAGTTATCAATACCTCACTGCTGTTAGTGTAACTCATGTGGCTGTTCTATTGCAATCAGTTATCAATACCTCACTGCTGTTAGTGTAACTCATTTAGCTGTTCTACTGCAATCAGTTATCAATACCTCACTGTTGTTAGTGTAACACATGCGGCTGTTTTATTGCAATCAGTTATCAATACCTCACTGCTGTTAGTGTAACTCATGTGGCTGTTCTACTGCAATCAGTTATCAATACCTCACTGTTGTTAGTGTAACACATGCGGCTGTTTTATTGCAATCAGTTATCAATACCTCACTGCTGTTAGTGTAACTCATGTGGCTGTTCTACTGCAATCAGTTATCAATACCTCACTGCTGTTAGTGTAACTCATTTAGCTGTTCTACTGCAATCAGTTATCAATACCTCACTGCTGTTAGTGTAACTCATGTGGCTGTTCTACTGCAATCAGTTATCAATACCTCACTGCTGTTAGTGTAACTAATTTAGCTGTTCTATTGCAATCAGTTATCAATACCTCACTGTTGTTAGTGTAACACATGCGGCTGTTTTATTGCAATCTGTTATCAATGCCTCACTGCTGATAGTGTAACATTTATGGCTGTTCTACTGCAATCAGTTATCAATACCTCAATGTTGTCAGTGTAACAAAGCTATGATAAAGACCATGTCAAAATAAAGACCACCTTCTAAATTAAAGACCACCTTTAAAATAAAGACCAATTTTCAACAATTCTCATTGATAAATAGAACAGAGTAACCTCCAAATAAGGACCATTTGTCTATAAAGGCTGTGATCAGTCCTTTATTTGGATGTCTTTGTTTACAAGTTTGACTGTATAATTGGCTGTTTAAAAAAATCGAAATTTCCAGAAACATGTTGTCAGTGCTTATTGCTCACCTTTTTTTTTTGAGCTTAAACCGGGTGTGATATTTATAGATAGATTTATTTGGAAGCAGAAGTGAATATTTTTTTAATGAACTTAAGGGGCTCGACTTGAGTCTTTCACTCTCTGGTTACTCTCATATTTATCATGAATCTGACATTTTAATTTCATTCTTAATTTCATTTGTAATGTAGAAAAAAGCCAGTGTTTTTTTAATGCAATGTGTTCAAATGTCAGAAGTTTTGTATATACACTGAAATTCTATTATTGAAAATGCACCTAATTTAAGATACATGTAAAATGCATAAAAGATATAAGTGAACTTAAAACTGTGATATTTTCAGCATAATGCAGTCTTTGTTTTTCATATAATGCTACTGTACTGTTGAAAAGTGTGAAATAATTTTTTGTTCTCATTTCGGAATAATGGGATTTATTGAAAAATGATTTCAGTGGAGTTAATTTAGTTGCAGGAGTTTTTTATGCAGAGTTTAGGGCAATTAAATCAAATGTAATTCAGATGCTGTTTTAAATTAAATACAAATGTACAAAGAAATAATTAGTGACATGTTATTGTTCTTGAACAGAAAAATGTTCTAGTTGAAAAGTGAAATGGTGAAAGGTTTTTATTGAAAATTCTTTTGTTCTTTTTCGTGAAATGTTATTGGTAAAAAAAAAATTAATTTATTAATGCTGAAATATTAATATTGATCAATATCATTGAGTTCATATCAAATATTTTTATTTCAAATTCACTGATTGAAAGGGCTTTTATGAAAATTGAGCCGCGTCACGACAAAACCAACATAATGAGTTTGCGACCAGCATGGATCCAGACCAGCCTGCCCATCCGCGCAGTCTGATCAGGATCCATGCTGTTCGCTTACAAACCCTATTATAAGTAGAGAAACTGATAACGAACAGCATGGATCCTGATCAGACTGTGCGGATGCGCAGGCTGGTCTGGATCCATGCTGGTCACAAACCCATTATGTTGGTTTTGTCATGACACGGCTCATTTATGTTTTATGATAAACAAATGGAAAAACATCTTTTTCAGATGTCTGTTATATCATTTGAGTACTTAAATACAAAACTGCATGTTTGTAACATTGCTTTTCATTGGATAATTGTGACATTTATATGGTTTTATATTAACACGGCTGCTGTCGATTTATGAAGAAATCGCGTTTTATGCCTTTAAAATTGATGCTTGCTGTATTATAAATTCATTATAAATATTTCTGACAGGTTATATGGCTGTATATAGATGGTTGTTTGCAATATAAACCTCACCTAGTGGCTTAGTATATATTTATAAACAACCATTTATATAGGGCCATATAACCTGTAAAAAATCTTTATAACTAATAGTACATGTATATGAAAGAAAATCTTTTAGTGGTTACAGTTCTTTAATAGTGACATTAATATAAATACTGAAAATGACATTGATGGGAGAAGGACATTATATGGGATATCTGATGGTAGGGATAGCCTACGATTATGCACAGGTGCTTAGGGAAATATCTGTTGCCATGGTAACAGAAAACAATGCTGTTATAACAGATGGCCTCCATGTTGAATCTGACACTTCAGAACAGGTATATTTTGATAATCATGAAGATAAAAACTAGTATCTAATGTATTCACTTGATTGGTTATATAATTAATTCTATCTTTGTATTTCATCTCTCACAGCTAAACATTTTCACAGGCCCTTATTTAAGGGACTGTGGGCCAGGGGCCCTTGGGTAGGGGAATTTTGTCTGTCAACAATTCTATTCATAATGTTTATTATTAAGTATTACATAATTATTTTATGTTGCAGAAAGCAAATTTCTATATGATATTACCATAAGGGTCTCCTGTTTAAGAAATGTAAAAATATTGTTTGGAGAGAAAATGTTTTTTTAACAATAAGCCAAATAGAGGGAAAATAAATGATAATTGTGGAAGGAAATTTCAGGCCCCAAAAACCATAAAATGAGGGCTCTGCTTGGAGAGATATTGATTTAAGATTGTTGTTTACAATGTTGCACTGTATAAATACAGACAGATGGAAATAGGTATAAACAGTGGAACTCAAAACATGTTTTTTGATTTAAATATTGCCATTATTCTAGTAGTTACTTCCTTACATATAAATAACTGTTTATAATTATAATTTATTTTTGAAGTGTAGTGGGGGCTAATTATTAATTTTATAGAATTTGGTGCTTTAAAAATAGCTGAACTTGATACTGTTAGAATAAAGTTTATTTTATAGGAATTTTGACCATGTTTTATTCTTAGGTCAAGGTTAATTTGTGAAAATAATTCAGCATGTAATTTATTTAAATCAAAGAGCCTTAAAAATTTAATCTGAAATGTTATTTTGCTTGCTGATTTTTTAAAAAAAATTTGTAATTGTTTATGTAATATATCATGTCTTGCTAGAAAGTGAGATAATATCAGTGAGATATTTTCTGTATCAATCATTGTGAGAAAAAATCTTCCTCCTTTCATGAAATATCATTGTATTAGAAAAGGGCGACTTATTACAGAGTAAATTACTCTTAAAAATAAACAAAAAACTTTATATAGTGTGGCTTCTCTGTGAGCATAATCCATATTTTACTTCTAATGTATTATATTATCTGTACTAAGGCTGTTAGCTGTACTATTACGCTGTTATATATTACAAGAATTAAATTATAATTAGACTCTCAGACGTCATTAGACTTTTGGTGCTGTCGACAACATAATAGCATTTTTACCACAAATGTGACGTTGATGCCACTTTTGTTTATGTTATGCACATTTTGATGTATGATTTGATACAATACGGTCATTGAAAAATTCACACATGCATGGAGTTGTTATGTCATTACAACAAAGTTAGTCTTAAGGGGACACCACTACGATTTTTTTACATGATGGGACTGAAAATATTTTTTCCAGATAAATGCACCATTTGATGTAGTTTAAGACCACTATTTCAGATCATTATTTGCACACTTCGTTTTTCCAGAATAATTATTCAAATTGTAAAAAATTGATCCAAAATGAAAAGTGTTTAAATGCTTTTCAGTCAAATTGGGCTAGGAAAAGCATAAAAATAAGATTTTAAATTTATTTCAAATATATATCTTAACTATCTTGGCATATATTTCTGTTTAAAGTGCCCCAGCTCATGTTTAAAGTGCCTCAGCTCATCTATGTAAGAAATTAAAATGTTTGTTTTTAAGCTTTTTAACCTCAGAGGAGTCCCTTTAAGTATGCCATCAGGATATAATATAAAATTGCCTACAATTTTAAAAAAGACCGTCCCACTCTTTTAATAAAATGAACATAACTGATAATTTCTATATATTAGCTAGCTAAGTATGAATTTTCCTATTTCAGTTAGCTAAGAATGATTTTTTTTAAACTTTATAACATAATGATACATACTTGCAAATTCAAAAAATAATCAAAGCAGCCAGGGACACTTTAAACGGGAGACCAACTTGTCACAATATTACTTACAAGTACATGTTTTATTTGAACACAATGAGTGCCTTTAGTATCTAAGACCTAACTAATGTTGACTAATAATGCTTTTACTGCATTCTATAAAGATTTTTCCAAACCTGAATTTTGCACTTACTCTTATGTACACACACAAAATGTATAATAGTACCCAAAT